>NC_091823.1:116045535-116345535 GCF_038994185.2 Dermacentor albipictus
TTTTTTTCCTGTTCTCCGAAAATCGGATGACGTTGGCGCCTCTGGCAAGAAACTTTTTTGTGGAGCCCTATATGACCCACGATACATTTTCATCGAAACTGCGGGCCTTAGACGAGGGAACTGGTACCAGATATGCTGTCGTCTTTCAGTGTTTGGCTAGTGGCTGCTCCGTTTACGTATTTTTGCTTTTCTTGATTTATTATTCCATTTCTTTCAACATGCTAGATTCAGTTGTGGTGGTAAGGAACTTTGCAAAGAAAGACTGGTTGCTGAGCGGCAAATACGATTCGAGGTGATCTCTGTTACCTCGATCTCTGACTTGAAGTCGTCACTCCGACTGCGCACGTGTAAATTATGAAAACTTTCACTTGTTTAACATTCTCATCAGTTTCTGTACTTTCCGAATCGGCGTCTGCTAAGTGGCGCTACATTATCTTTAACACTAAGATGTTTGTACAGTATGTTGCCTTGCTGCAACACGCAAATAAGAATCTAAATGCCCAGTTCCAAGTTACTCTGGCTTTAATTAGCATGTCTCCTGGTAGCAGCTATAATCAGTATGTTTTATTCAAGAAAGTATCGAGCAAAAGTTATAGCCCTTAAGATGATCGAAATTTTGGCCACAGTAACAAGGAATGTTCCCATTTTCAACTAAGGGATCCGCCGTTCTATCTTGCTGGATTAAAAAGGCATGGAATAATCAGAATCAGAATCAGAATCAGAATCCACTTTATTTCCAACACACTAGTTGGGGGCCCCCAGGCAAAAAGCTGTCGCAGACAGCTTGACGGGACCTGGGGGCCAACAGAGAGCAGCAGGCAGTGGATTTCACAAATTCGAACAATTGTAGATACACACAGACATTATGAAGAAGAAATAAACTTGTTTCATACAGATGCAGCATACAGATTATGACATTGCAGCATACAGATGCAGCATACAGATACAGACATTATGAAGAAGAAGAAATGAACTTATTTCATACAGATACAGCATACAAGGTGGACACCATCACACAATGCATAAACAGTGCAGGAAATGTAGCAGCCAGGGGAAAAGAGAAAAAATTCATTGCTTCATCAGGTAATCACGCACCTCCGATTTAAATGTGTCGAATGGGGCACTGAAATTAATGTGATTTTTTAAGAGGTTGTATAGTGTTGGTATGCAGTAATCCTGCCTAGACCTACCGTAATTTGTACGTGTACGCGGCACTGGTATTAGCCTGTTACGTATGCTGTAGTCATACGGGGAATGTCCTGTATAGTGTGGGAGTTTATTTTTATACATATACAGAGATAGTTTATAGTCATATAACTTAGACGCTTTAAGCATATTATGTTTAATGAACAGGGGACCAGTGGGTAATAGTCTGGGGTGTTCATTAAAGTTCTCAAAGATTCTTAATACCGTCTTTTGGAGCCGCTCCAGTTTGTTATAGTTGGTGGTTGTTGTAGTGCCCCAAACTAAAGTGCAATATGAAAGACGTGAGTAAAAATTAGCATAATATATTGCATTCTTTAGTCTAATTGGAATTAGTTCCCTCAGTCTGTAGAGGCAACCAACTGCTTTGCCTAATTCAATCGTGAGCTTAGTAACGTGCATGTTCCAAGACATTGATTCTTCGAACCAAACCCCCAAAAACTTTTCAGATGCAACGCGTTGTAGGGCCATTCCTTGAAAGTTTAGGGTGAGTTCGAAATCGCTTTGTTTGTTGAGAGGTTTAAAAATAATATATTTAGTTTTTTTAATATTTAAGGTTAATTTGTTAGAGTTCAACCACTGTTCAAGGTTAATTAGGTAATTGTTTATTGTTGTGTTTAGGTGGGCTAAAGTTGATGCGGAAAAGAAAATATTAGTATCATCAGCATACATGACCAGTTTGGGAGAATTAGGCACATCACATAAGTCATTGATATAAAGTATAAACAATAAGGGCCCTAGAATCGACCCCTGAGGCACTCCGTGTTTTACCACAGTAGTCGGTGATGACAAGCCATCGACTTTCACACACTGCTTTCTATTGTAAAGATAGTTCTTTACGAGATCATGGGCGACGCCACGTATGCCGTAGTCATGCAGTTTTGACAGCAGAATATTATGGTTTACACAATCAAATGCTTTTTTTACATCAATGAACATTCCCACAGTAAAAAGTCTGTTTTCTATGTTGCTAAGAATTTCATTCTTGATTAGTAATAGTGCCATTTCGGTAGATTTTCCTTTCTGGAAGCCGTATTGTGAATCATTCACAACGCGGTATTTAGTGAGAAAGTTTTCGAGCCGTGTATGAATGACATTCTCAAAAACTTTGGACAAGATGGGCAGAACAGACATTGGTCGGTAGTTTGCTATATCACTGACGGCTCCACCTTTGTGAACAGGGGTTATACGTGCCAGTTTAAGGTCAGAGGGAAATATACCGGTCTCTAACATTTGATTAATTATGAATGTCAGCGGTAAGGCTATAACAGACGCCACATGCTTAATAGGGACAGCACTCAGGCCATCCAACCCGGCGGCAACGTTGTTTTTAATTCTGGAAATGAAATTTGTGACTTCTTGTGCAGTAACCGGTGAAAGAATAATTGACTAGCCAGCCAACGCGTAATATTTCTACTACAGGGTTTTCTGTCCTCGTCTTCAGTTCTCGTGTATGTTTGTTAGTACCACGGGCCTGCGGCTACTAAGGTTTATTACCGCTGTCCGTTTATACGTCCCGCTTCTCTCCCTCTCTTTCTCTTTCTATTCCCCTTTCCCGTGCACCCAGTGCAGGATAGCAAACCGGACGCTCGTCCGGTTGACCTCCCTCCTTTCCTGACTTCGTTTTGTCTCTTTCTCGCTTTCTGTTCCACTCCAGTTTGAACGCGAGCTGTTCGCGATCACCTCGAAGAAGGTTTGTGACCCTTCCATCAGTACGTGTGCGACACTGCGTATTGCCCAAATCGGGGATACCAAAGCTTAAAGAAACGTTCCTAAATAAATAATAAATGTGGTGGAAATGTGCGTACGTGCAAGGCACCGTCGGCTGACGGCCTATATGCAGAATTTATCTCGCGGTAACGCTTGCTCTGCATGACGAGAGACCCAAAGTGCAGACGGTGTTTTGCCTTTTCGCCTCACGTTAGGTGTAGGAGAGCACGCGTTAGCGGAATGTCACACAGGAAATAACTGAATGCCATTGACGCCGCAACGATATTCGAGGTTACGGTAATTATAAGTACACAATTATTCTTCCCTCATACTGATAACAAAGAACTATTACGGGAAGTTGTCTTGCACTAAGTTAAGCAAGACTCTGAAATTTTCGTATACGTCGCAACCAGGAAATTACGTTCGACATGTCTCCAGGCCCGGACAGAAATAAAGCCTTGTCCCTGTCTATATATGCAGCCCAGGTGGCTCATTTCGCGTCAATGACGCCGAGATCTGGGCAGCTATTTTGTAGCGATGCCTTTTCCGATTCTATGCTTTTTCAGGCTTTTCGCGCTTGGCCAGTGGTCAGAGCGATGGTCTGCCCACATTATCAACGGGATCTGGCGGCCGTGTGTGGTGGATGATAAGAATAGCATAGAATAAGGCATAAGGCATCGCTACAAAATAGCGGCCCAGGACACGCTAGAAACCGTTTGCGGCGATTCGCATTAGAAAGCGTGAAGGTCAGACGCCTCCCTTGGCTTCCATTATATTCTAAAATAACGCTGCTTCCATGCCGATAAGTTATTTTGCTCAGGATGCTCCGGAAACACTATGCGGACACAGACTGGACGTCTTAATCCTGCTCTGCAGTCTAATTCTCGTACCACGTAAGTTAAATTAAGTGGAACATTTTCGCAAGTTTGTTCCACTCATATTGGTGTAATAATCTATGTACAAGGAAATTAGGACGGTAGCTCCATCGCCACTCTGGACACTTTCCAGCGCACTCCTCCACCCGTGAACTCACAGCTTTTCTCATTAAGTTCTGTATTCGGTGCTGGTCATGCGAAAAAAAAAATATAACGAAGACGAGAAAAACTAAAACGTTGACGCCGCACCGCGAGTTCTGTCGAGGTCCGAACAGCACCAACAGCAGCGGCAGCAGCAACAACAACAACAACGACGACAACGACGACGACGACGACGACGAGAGTTGCGATTGAAGATGCGTATCGTGTTTTCGCGTATCCGGCCGAGAAGCGAAAGCAGCGTGAAACAGGGCAGCCCAGCCCTGCACCACGCGGCAAGTGAAACGAGCAAAGCGTGAAGAAAAACGATCGCTTATACGTCGTGCACCACAGCGCCACTATTATTACGTGCACTACTGTAAACTATATAATAAGCTGCTAAATAGGGACTGCCACACTACAATCAGCGCCGAGTTGAACACCGTACTACGCTATTGCAATCGCATTTTTTCCCCGTATACTTCCGAGAAAAATATCTCTACGACTTTCGCACATATGAGCGTAGACGTTTTCTTCCGCGATTTCATGTGGAGTACATTGGCCTGCTTATGACCAGGCTTTTCACCAATCTAAGGGTGTCTTATTCCCCCATCCCTGTCTGATTATGGGCCACACGGGCTATCGTCCGGTTAATTTGTTGCGTCCGGTAATCTGGTCGTGTTTAAAGTGTGGAGACATCTGACATTCGATTGCAGCCACATACCCAACACTCTTATAGACCTCTCGGGAATAATTTTCCCTTCCCACCTGACGTCGAGTTTGGGTTTCGGGTCAGTTCTTCGTTTTTCTCGTTTTTTGTGAGGCGAATGAGTTCTGATTTCTCCGCCGAGCACTGCAGTCCTCTTTGTTGGGTGTAGATTCCTATTATATTGGATGCCCGTTGAAGCTTCTCCTCCATCTCTCCCGTGTTGCCCTTGGTTATCCATACTGTTATGTCATCCGCGTATAGGGAATGGTGGATGTCGGGAATTTCTCGGAGTTGTTTGGCTAGAACAATTATGGCTATTTTGAAGAGTGCAGGCGAGACTACAGCAGCCTGTGGCGTTCCTTTGTTAGGAGGATGGATGAGTTTAGATTCATTATCACCTATTTTGATAACTGCTGTTCTCTGGTTGAGCAAGCTTCGGATGTACTGGTACGTCCTCTGACCGCAGTTGGTCTCTGCTAGTCCATCCAGTATCCCTTTGTGATTTACGTTGTCAAAGGCCCATTTTATATCGACAGCCATGACAATGTGTTCTCCTGCCTTGGGGACGTTGGTTAATACTTCCCCTTTTAAAAGCAGGAATATGTCCTGTGTTGAAAGATGTGATCTGAAGCCAAACATGCTGTCAGGCACTAAGTTGTTTTCTTCAAGATGACGCCGGAGTCAAGTGTTTACTGATCTCTCAAGCACCTTTCCTAGACATGATGTAAGAGAGATGGGCCTAAGGTTTTCTAAAGTAAATTTCTTCCCTGGTTTTGGGATAATGATTATCAAAGCGTGTTTCCATTGCTGTGGTATCGTTCCTTTGGCCCAATGGTCGTTTATAAATTTCGTGAGGGCTGTTATGTCATGCTTACCATGCCATGAATAGGGAGGAAGGAGAAAAGGCTGATAAAATAATAAGGATGACATATAAGATAGCCCTGAGGCTGCCACGCAACACTTCAACTGAGAAGCTTCTATCCTTCGGCCTCCACAATACATTTGATGAGCTGGCTGAGGCCCAACTCATAGCGCAGACGAGTCGATAGGCGCAAACGACAGCCGGCAGAGTTCTTGAAAGATTCGGACTTGAAGAATGCACACAAGCACACCAAAACACCAAGGTGCTACCCTGCCACATCAGAGATTTGTATGAGGTCTCACCAGTAACACAAAACATGGATCCGACTTTACACACAGAAATGAGTAAGGCTAGAGCAGAATACATAGGTAAAACAACCAAGTACTTGGACATTGCGAGGTTCACGGATGCTTCGCCATATCGGGCCAACACTGAGAATATGGTGGCAGTTGGTAAACCGTAAAAGTAAAATACGGCCTATGATCTGGTTTCCCGAGCATGCATTATAGAAGCAGAAGAGACAGCCATTGTCTCAGCTATAAGAGAAAGCATAGAGCGCGACGCTCCACGGACAATAATCACAGATTCTCATGCTGCATGTAGGAACAATCAGAGGGGGAAAATCGGCGCGAAGGCACAGCGAATATTACCGAAATCAGCAGAGAGCTCAACGTCAAGTATGCCCAAACAATAACATGGGCCCCGGAACACGGGGGTGTTACTGATAACCTCCATGCATATGAGGCGGCTCGAGGTTTCACTAATTGCCGAGCTGCCGATAGCAACATCGCGCAGCACCCGACACCCATCGATCTCAGTTATAAAGCAATCTTGCAATACTACAGAGAATCGAGAAGACTCTATCCAGCACCGCATAGGAACATTTCAGCCGTGGACTCTGCGACGTTACGTAGGCCCCAAATGGACACATATGCAGACCGCTATAGATTGCACGTATAATACCCAACAGCGTACAAAGACATATGCCCGTGGTGCGGGAGCCCACCGACACTCTACCACACCACGTGGGAATGCACGGCTCACACCGAAGAGCAAGAGAATAACACGAGAATGAGGTGAGAGGCATTGCTATCCATCTTTGCCCGCGGGGACCAGCTCAGACTTTGTCCGGAGGGCAGAAAGGATGGCGATGGCCCGTGGCGCTTTGGAATAAGGGCCCGGCCACATGACGTTACCCCGACTTAAGGGCAACAAAGTCTTTTTTGTAAATAAAGTTTCGTTCTTCTTTTTCTTGTTCATGTGAAGCACCAGGTTGTAACTTAGTGTGCACCATCCGCATGTCTTCTTGTGCTCGATTTATTTATTGCCCTTTACTCGTTATATTCTTACCAATCATATTTACGTTTATTGGTGCAAAGCGGTTTTGCGCCTCCACTACAAACTGATTAGGTCCAAAATTTTGTTTAAGTTCAATAAAAGAGCCAATGAAGAAAAAATACACATAACTAACTTTGCTTAACTTGTGGCGTAAAAAAGGAAGCAAACCAAATTGAATGAGCATAAGCCCAAGTTCGGTAACACTGCGTTAACAAGGTGCCGAAGTTAGGATCTTGTTTTTAACTTGATGTGATGTTTCTGAATTTGTCCGCTTCACGGGTACGTTTAAAAATCACTCCATAGTTTAGCTCTCTGCCCTGCTGACTCGACGAAACTGTTCGTTTATTGGATTATGTATTACTCAGTGTGCATGCGCGTCACACACAGAACATTTCCTGCAAATTATTTTTTTTCCAGGACTGGTGTTAACGTATTTATTATCCTAATGTAAACCTGCGTACGCTGTTTGGCGCGCTCGTTCGACAGCAAGTTACGCCCGTCGATGGACACCTTTCGCACGTGGAGCAGCGGGTTGATGTTTCGAGAGAGTTTGCTTTCTTTCTATGCAACAAACGGCAACCAAGAAAAAGCTTATAAAAAAAAGCTTCCCATGTAAAGGAGAAGTAATCTCCTCAACTCATTCAATACGATACCCATACAGACTATACTAACAGCTGACCAGAGATTTACCGACCCAGTTCTTCGGCATTGCGCTACAGCGTCCATGTTCCATTCACAAGGTGTCATGTTAGTTTTCGAGGGGAGACGATGCCGTGCTGAAGTGTGGCCGCGAACACCGCGTCCTATATACTGAAAAACTACGTCTGCGGAAAAGAAGAGCTCACTTTCCAAACGCATGCGTACACGGTGCGGCGAGTGACACATTCACACAGTTCAAATTTCTCCGTCCAACAGCTATCGCCAGAAAAGGGCAAATAATTCTCGCGCGCCATATCAGGAGGAGGCTGTCAGAACGGTGGCCCAAGTTTGAAAAAAAAGAAGAGGAACTTGATAGAAAAGAGAAGGAGAAAAACTTAACGAAACCCAATCACGTCGTCTTTACTTCAGCGAGACTCCGAACGCTGCAAGCGAAACGTCATAGGATCTGCAGTTGCCTCAGTTTTGGAAGAGGGAGGTATCGCGCGTACCTCATTCGATTTCTCGTTCTCCTTTCTTCCCCTCCCGCTCTGTTCCATCACTTCCTACAGCTCTGCCCTTGTCGCTCGTAAGATCGAAATTCACTCTTTCTTTCTCTCTATCTCTCTCCGCTTCTCCGACAGCGGAGAGCTAACCAACAGTAAGACGAGAATTGCGAAACGTTCCCGCACGAAACCCATGGGGGGTCCGGCTCTGGGGCGGTTACTGCATTTCAGTCGTATCTTTGCCTTCTGATACGAAGACGCAGGGAGTCTGCGTACAAGGAGTGTGCAGACTTTCAAAGCAAGACTTCCTTTGCCTCTTCCGTTTACATCGAGGGAGCTGGCTGCGGTGCTGTCTCGCCGTGTATAGACGCAGCGGGGAATCTCGCACAAGCTGTCGCTCAACAAAAGAATGACCTGCCCCACGGCGGGATTCGAACCAGGGTCCCCTAGCACAACAGTCCGATTCTCTATAGCTACTTGACCACAGATGCATTCGCGGCACAAGTGAAACTTGCCACTCCGATTCTCTCGTGCAAGCTATGGCGCTTCGAGACGGTTGGCGAACGCGTGATATCGCACAGCAACAATTTCGTTATTAGCCCTTTCGTCCCTAAATTTTTTTTGTTATCCGCGGTTATAATTTTGTATTCGTGTCCGCCAAGGAAAAGTGTTGGTCCCGCGTTCAGATTTCCTCGATCAGGATGAATTTTCCTTTAGCAGCAAAACCTACTTTAAAAAATCTGCATCGGTTTCCTTCGTAGCTACGTGCTACAAGTCCGGTGGGTGACAATATTTATCTTCGAGAACATTCCTTCACCTTTCGGCACTTCCGCTGAGCTGATTTGTCATGAAGATTGATTATTGATTATACTGCTTGACAGTGTGCCTTCTTGCCTGAATAATGCCTTTTGCTCTTATCTCCTCGGTTTTTTTTTTGACAGTATACATATTTTTTTGTTCTATTTTGACTTTCTTTGTATAAATCATCTTGCTTTCGCTTGCATTCCAATTGTACAACCTGCCATACTTTTACCATTGCTGTTCAGTATCAGTAACCCACTCCCTTCTACGATGATGTTGAATTTGAGAGTATGTTAAATAAATAAATAAATAAATAAATAAATAAATAAATAAATAAATAAATAAATAAATAATCTTCAACGACCAGGTATTTTGCAACGTGCACCCAATCCCAATGCGCATTACATGAGTGTTTTTACATACCGAGCCCATTGGAATGCAGTGGCGCTGTCGCCGGGAGTCGAACACATGACCTCGTTCCCGGCAGCAGACCGACACAGCCACTTGGCCATCAGCGCGGCTGTTTTATATATAATCAAATCCCGCGAATTCATGCGAGGATCCACATGTTCTCGAAGTTTCTATGCGTCGCTGATATAAGTGAGTCGCACCTTCAGCCTCTTCCACCTCGCCGCCTCTTCCACTCCCCCTCCCCCCCTCCCCTCCCTACCGCGTCCGAGCTAGTAGCACGCATACCAACTTTTATGCGAAGCATACTAGCCGCACAACCACGCTCTTCCTTGCTGCGCCGCGCGCGGCCGCGTAGCTACCATATGTCGTCATAACAGCTGCAAAAGCGGAGGCTCAACTCGTGCGCTCGCTTGCGGCCGCGTAGCTACATAGCCGGGTCTCAGCTCGTGCGCTCGCCTGCATGAGTTGTTTCTTCGTCTAGCCGAACCAAATATAGCCAAGCAACAGCAGTTCACCAGGCTAAACAGTGGTTCAACAACTAAAATAAAGGCTAGTATGCTTCGCATCCTGGGCTTAACCTTAGCTAAGCCACAGCCATTTTTCCATTAGTTCGAGCATCCGGAACGCTAACTGCGCGAGGCATAGAAGGGAAGAGCGTTAGTCCCCCTTAATCTTGCAGGCATCTATACTTCAGCGGCCTGGTAAACTCTACTCCCACATACGAGGTAACGCATATCTAATTAGATGGCACCTCGACAGCGCCGTGCTAATATCGCTGCCGAATGGGCGCACAATCGGCCTCGCGCATAGAACGCCAAACGTCGAGGGCGCGCTCTCATACACATTCCCTGCGCAGGTCGTCGCGCGTAGTTATAACCGTGGAACTCGTTACGAGCTCGTCAAGACCGCATTATCGAAAGAAACAATCTGTACTTATATAAAGAAAGTGCTAATGGTCTTTCGAAATTTACCCAATCGGAAGTATAGATGAACAGAGTCGGGGAAAGCGAGCGAAGCAAACGCCGCGTAAGTAAGCCCGCCTTTCTCGGAAGTAGGTCAAAGTGTGCGTCGAGGGCAACGTTCAGACACTTCCAGAGACCTCCACCGGTCCGCTCCAGTAAGCGTGCTGCGGTGAGGCATTGCGCGAGGGTTAATTAATCGCCTCGTGATGCCTCGCGTCCAGGTTATCGAGGTGCAGTAGAGATGGTAATTGATTATTGACTTTCACTGATTCGTTTACATTATCGCCCGAACAAACGTATTTTCGCGAGAGAATAAAAATAATTGATCGGACCTTAAGTTGCTTTATTGCGTTTATTTTCATTGGCGCTGAGCTCCTTGCTGTTGTTTTTCTCCTTAATTGTGTTTATGCTGTTTTCTGTATGATAACAATGTTTATTGCTTGGTTTATTTTATTTTCCTACATTTCGTACGTTACAATCACATGTTACATCTGTATGCTCTTTGGTGTGTGGTTACCAAAGTGGCCCTGCAGATAATTCCTGTGTGAGTTTATGCTCTTCGCTTCAGGCGTGCGCCCCATCTCAATTCACTGCTAGTTGTTTATTGTGTACGGCCTGATATTATTTGCCTATGCTCTCGCATCTTTTTTTTGTGTATCTCCGCTGCCTCTCTCGCAGTAAAAAGGAAGAGGAAGGGTGGCGGGAGGACTCCGTCAGGCTGTCATTTATGGCAGCTTAATTACCTGCTATGAATGGCAGCCTGACGGAGTCCTCCGCCCCCACCCTTTCTCTTCCTTTTTACTGCGAGAGAGGCAGCGGAGATACACAAAAAAAGAAGCGAGAACATAGCCAAATAATATCAGGCCGTCCACAAAGTGCTGCTTGATGATAAATAAGTTCGGGATTTCAAAAGCTGAACGCGCGGTACACCACAAAGACCGTAGTCAACGTTCGTAATTACCTTTGGCCAGCCTGAGTTCTTCAGAGTGTTTACCCTGTATCCAGGTGTGTGACAGTTTTTGCATGCTGCCCCCAATTGAAATGCGGCCATCGCGGCTCTGTATCGAAAGGTTGTGGCCTTGTACTCAGTAGCACAGTACTATTCCATGACGATACTTCTGTCGCGAGCAAATAACACTTAGTTATATATTACTAAGCTACATACAGCTTCTTCAGTAACCAAGAATCACTATATGAATGAGCGTCGTGCTTGTATAGGGAGATTCGTCGAGTGGCAGATAGAAGCTTACTCCTACAGATGTTTTACGGCCTTTTAAGGACGTAGCAAAAGCTAACGTTTGTATCCTCGGAAGCTTTGTCTATTTATGAAAAACAAGAAAGAAAGGCATAACAAAAAGAAAACTGTATTAGTCTTGCTAGCACGAACTTCGCAGTGCAATTTCCTCGTGATCTTGTCGATCACCAGACCAGCTATTCAAGAGAAGATATTTCAAAGCTGTACAATATGTGTAACTAAATTTGCAATGACTTCAAGAAAAGTTACGCAAAAAGGCAATTAATGCTGCGCTGACCCTCCTCTGAGTCACCGCAGTTACCCAATTCCCTCTTTTCGCTTTACTGGCACTTACATTTACATATGTTGCTCAGTTTTTTTTTTTTCAAAGTTCACATATCGTGCAAAAACAAAAGGAAAAAAAGAAGAACTGAAAAAACCTAAGCAGTGCTTAATTTCTAACTTTGGAATTAGAACTTATGAAACATTTCCTCTGTAGAAACGATTTTAGACGCAAAGTAAGACTTCCTTTGCGCTTAAAACCTTTACTAGCAAAGTACCACCTAGCCCGACCGCAGCGTTTAACTAAGCTATCTCAGGTGTAGCTTATTACGTTAAGGTGTAGCTTATTACGTTAAGGTGTCTCACCACTTGCTTGGTGAACTTCAGGCTTCATGCGGCTAAATAGATAAGTGTCTATATAGTGAGGAAGGTAAGCGCCACCATACTCGGTTAGTACGTGTCCACAGCAGTCCAAGTTATTTAGTTACGCGTTTAAATATCTGGCTACTAGATCAGTGTGTATATTTATGGAGGTAAGGCCCATGCTATTAGTTTAGCCCGTGTTCAGAACTAATCCCCACTGAATAAAGCAACGGTTCACTTGATGAATGTTATGAATGATCTCATTTACGACTCACCTGAGAAATAGTCTCACCGTGAAGTTTTCACATTACAGATGGGTTACTAACTCCTTGTGTGGGGTTTGTGGGTATGGTACGTGCGCAACAACACACTATACCCACAAACCCCACAACTTCAACTCAAAAGCTCTTGCTGCTGGACAAGTTGGTGCGGTTTATTATGCATGTTTCTATACATTTTGGAGGTAGCGTGCGTCGTGTTCTATCTGTAGTTTCTGTTTTTGGACCGTTAAAAGAAGATTTTCTGCATCAACATTTACTGGTGACCAGGATTCTTGTCACTGCTGGGAACGTTGTTATACAGCTTGTCGTAATGTCCTTTCTTGTTTCTTTTTTTTTTGTCACGTGCGATAAACAAACCTTTGCAGTGAGTGTTTTATTTTATTCACCCCTGCTTCACGTTACCGTTACCTGAAATCAATATGAGCAGAGTAAGCGATTCATGGATTAGATAAAAACTTCATTTTTCGCATGTGAAGATGTGGTGAGGATATTCTGTTGGCGACTGGACTCAGCATTACGACTTTTTTCTCCGCAATTTCTCTCAGTGTTAAAAGCACTGTTTGGGCGAATGATTATATTCCGACAGGACACACCCGCCTTAATTCCTCCGTGTGTCCGCTTCCTTCCGTGTAATCCCACCTGGACCCAAGAAGTCCTTCTGCGGAGGCATTGGGCTTTGGTCGCCCTTACACCATCCATTATCTCTGCTTGGGGATCGTCAATACGTCAGAGGGCGCATGCGATTCCCGTATCTTAATTTTTGATTACGGCAGTCTCATTAATGCAATGCCGAGGGAACGCAGTTTTCCTTTTTTTCCAGGGGAATTGATCCTCCCGCTAGAGGCATATTGGGGTTCAAGGGACCAGAAAAGCTCGCGAGGCTGCACCTTCCCTGCATTGCGGCCCCGTTGCTCGAGCTTAATCTCCGTTATCCGTGTTCTACACTGCTGTCGTTCAGCTATTATTAACAAAGCTTCGCCGAGCAGCTCTCGTTCACTGCTACTCATCCGAGACGACGCAAAGACAGCAATCGATCTTCGAGCCTACACCGTGTGTGTACACAGCCTCGAGAGCCGTGCACTTTCAACTGATTCCATGGCCCGACAGCTTGTCCTCGGGCAACGATTCTTGAGAACTTGGCACCATCGCACTGGTACTAAGTCGTCAAAAAAAAAAAAAAAAACATCCTCTACGCGGAGAATGTGTCGGGAAAAGGAACAGGCATTAAAGGGCTGGCGAATGGTGCGTGTTGTACTGAAAACAACGTGAAAGGCAGCAAAAGATGTGAAAAAGGACGCGCGCGCTGAATGGCAAATGAAGGTTTAATTTTGCACACGCCTGGCGCGTCTCTATCGCCTGGGAGAATACCTTTCTGTTTGAAGAGGGCGATGGCAGGAGCGGGATGGCGGTACGGATACGGTTGAGAAAAATAAGCAAACGAATTCCTTCTGAAGCACGTAAGGTATTATAGTGACTCGGCTTAGACGAATGTGTAAGCAGAGTCGAGAGGAAATTCGAGAGAAAATTCTGGTCTTAAGTCACTGCGACTTTATCAGCTGACTATCTCATAGCTTCTTCAAAATAGGTTCAAGACGTCTCTGCGCACTGAGTCATTCAGCCGAGAGAGGGTGTTTTTCAAATTTTATGGCGACTCAGCACGCTACGCGTTTTGATGATTCTGGCTGTATGTTTGTAACGACATTTCCTTCGTTCTTCCGCGTTTGTTTATTTTATACTTTCGTTTGAAGATATTGAGGCAGACGCATAGCTTCACGGCCCAAGACTAAAGGCAAAAGGGTGCCTGAGGCAGTAACGTACACTGAAAACATAACACATCGGAATCTCCAATACCCGTATCTTGCGTTAGCTGACTTCACCGCACGAGTGCAAATTTCCTCATCTTAACCCGCCACCTAATCCTTTGACATCTTGGAATGCATGTTTCTTTCCTTCGTACCCTTACTACCAATATAATATACCGCTGGTTGTCAGCTCTACGCAGCGCACGACCTGCCGACCTCCCGTGCTTCCACCTGATACCATCTGGAATATTAGCTTCGTTTGCTTGCGTTCTAGTACATATTTCCATGTTCTAGTCACTTAACAATAACCACAACGCTATAATAAATTTCTTGGGTTTTACGTGCCAAAACTACGATCCGATTATGGGGCTCGCTGCAGTCGGGGACTGCGGATTAATTTTTACCGCTCGGTGTTCAACGGGAACATAAATTTAAGTACACGAGCGTTTCTTCATTTCGGCGCCATCGAAATCCAGCCGCCATGGCAGGGATCGAACCTGCGACATCGAGCTTTCAATTGCCGCAATGGCGTAACCACCAAGCTATAGCGCGGTGGGCGCAAACCGCAAAGTGATTCGCGAAGCATCGATTCCCACAGTGCGTGGAACACGTACAAGATTTTACGCATGCCAAGGCCCCCGTGACTTGCTGGCAGTTTCCAGAGACTAGTTTTCCCCTTTGTCGGTCGAGGCTTCCGAAAGAACTCTTGTCCCATCGGTTCCTCGGCAGCACGTGTGTACATCACTGGACCCGCAGATAAGGTCTGTCAGAGAAGGGACAATTAAGACAGCGACGCAGGCATTGGCGACGTGGTTTACGCCGGCGATCGTTAGCGCTTACCCTGCGAACAGCTGCTGTGACGCGTTTTGTGCAGGAGCACACTACGCTGATTGTGCTGTTCATTAATACATAGCATGGTTGACAGCCCTGCAATCACTGCAATCAGGTCACGTAATCTTTTTTTCTTTTTTGCATATCTCCCGGGCTTTCTTTGTGACGCAAAAAAAAAGTATTACGTATCAGAAAGAAGTTATAGAAGCGACTGAATTAGAGGTTTCCGAGAACGTTCTGCCACTTTCTCACGGGAAGTTCTGCATTGAAGTTAATGCATGCGAAGTTGATTAATTATTGCTGGCTATATATGCAAGTGAGCAGAATACAAAAATTATTATGATTTGTATCTTACAACAGCCAACAACGAGAATTTGGTCGCGTCCTCTTAGAGCGTGCCGGCATATATTTAAACCATGAATGTTATGGCTCAAACAACCTGTAGATACCAACAAGCGCGTTGGATCTGCACAAATAATTTTTCATTAAGTAAGTCTTTCTGACTAATACAAATGTGAGCCCAAAAGACGGCAAGAGTTCCATCAAAGGTGGTTACCAGCGAGATTATCATCTTCTCCATACTCGGCTTACATGATGCTCACTGCCGGATGAAGGCCTCTGCCATCGATTTCCACTTGCGTCATCTTGCGTCAGCCCACCGCTAACGTTTGCAAGTTTCCTTCCTAATCTCATCACAGGACCGTCTACGACCGCGTTTCCCTTCATTTGGTGTTCATTTTGTTGCGCAAGAAGGCCGACAGTAATGTGCTTAACGCATTACACGACGTACCCAAGTCCAGTGTTTCCTCCAAATCTATACTCGAGCTCCCTGTATCGTTTGAGGGTCTGGAGCTACTGCGACCTCCATGACAATGAAGTGTAAAATTTGCCTTATACGTTCATTTAGGCCTGTACGCCTGGTACTGGTGTGCATGGCTTTTGATAAGACGCTTTCAAATCTGCAGACATGCCGGATTTCGGTCGCGTGTTTTATCTATGTGCGTTTTTCTTTCTTGGCGTGTTTTCCAATAAAAGCCAGTTGAGAGTAAGCGCTTGTCCCTTGTACTTTCCTCGTCCCTTCGTCTAACTGTGAGAGCAGCACAAACCTGAACGCATACCAGCTCGCGCACTTCTTCCATCTTAATTTTTTGAAACGTTCTCGTTTTAAACTACTACGCCCCCGTCCGTTGCTCGACTGCTCGGCGGCTTTCTAAGTATGCACTGGTGTAGCCAGGCACGCAGCAACTCGCCGGTCGCGCCACGAATGGATGGATGGATGCTATGAACGTCCCCTTTGGAACGGGGTGGTACGTTGCGCCACCAAGCTCTTGTCAATATATTGCCTAATGTCCTACCTATGTTAAAAAAAGAAAAAAAAACTGCGATAAAAGTTCATAACCAATCTTTCTGAACACCTACTGTGAGGTTTGTTTTTGTACGCCTCCGTAATCGGAGGCGTACAAAAACAAAGGAAAATCGAATAAAATCTTGTAACTCTGCATAGTACAGGAAATGCAGCAATGCCTCTGTTATCTATTTGTGCATCACCCAAAGGGTTTAGTTTTGAGACACATCTGGCTTCAAGATTTTAAATCAGACCACCTGCGTTACAGGGAGTAGCCTAAAGCAGGTGTCCAGTGTCGTTGCCCCAAAAGCCGAGCTTGGGGATCCTTTCTTGGTCGACATTTGTCGATCCCCAAGTAGAGATAATGGATGGTGTAAGGGCGACCAAAGCCCAAAGCCTCCGCAGAAGGACTTCTTGGGTCCTGCAGGTGAGATTACGTGGAAGGAAGCGGACACACGGAGGAATTAAGGTGGGCGCGTCCCATTGGAAACTGGATTTACATATAAGCATACACCGTAGCAGCGCTTTTAGCATGGATAGAAATTACGGAGAAAGAAGTCGTAATGATGAGTCCAATCGCCAGCAGAATATCCTCACCATATCTTCGCATGCGAGAAACGAAGTTTTTATTCTGATCCATTAATCGCTTACGCTGCTCATATTGATTTCAGTTAACGGTAACGTGAAGCAGGCGTGAATAAAATTAATCAAAAACACTCACTGCAAAGGTTTATCCCTCGCACGTGACAAAAAAAAAAGAAAAAAATTACGACAGGCTGCATAACAACGTTCCCAGCGATGACAAGAATCCTGGCCGCCAGTAAATGTTGATGCAGAAAAACTTCCTTTAATGGCGCAAAAACAGAAACTACAGGTAGAACATGACACACGCTACCTCCGAAATGTATAGGAAAATGTATAATAAACCATACCAACTTGCTCAGCAGCTAGATCTTTTGAGTTGAAATAGGAAAGGGCAAAGACATCGTGTATAACTACTCCTCGCTTATTGCATGCGGCGTCATTGAACTGGACACTGCGACGCGCTGCGTCTTCTACCCATCACAAGAACCTCCCTACATATGACAAGATGTTCCACTTCCTATTACTCTCGCTATGTCAGAAACTCAGCGTTCATTGAACGGTCCCAATCGGCGCATCCGAGAAGCGCGGAACAGTTTGAATGGCTCAACAGCGTGCAGAGCAGTTGTTGCATTGCATGCATTCCCGCACAGCGCGGGGCTTGACTCGCGGTTGTGAAAGGTTCATCCGACAGGAAATTTATGCAGGCCCTCAGTGCACACTGTCAGCACTGACAACCCTCTTACTCTAGCCTTTCCGTTATCTCATGACTGCAGAGTAGAAGGGCTGCAGGCTCAATCTCGGGACTTCTCAGCCCATTTCTTAAGTAAATTTCTCCTCTCTTTCCTGGCCAGTGTGGCTACAAGCGGAAGCCCAAACGTAGCAGACAGACAGACAGACGCACCACTTGTGTTCCGAGCAGCGCCGCTGGCAACAGGCGAGATAAAGTGTATCCCCGCTCGACAACCCTTCGCCAAACACTTTGGCCCCGCTTTCCTTCTTCGGCTCCAGTTCCGGTATAACATGGTCCCGTCTCGGCCGCTGCGGTCTCGTCAAACGCTCGGGGTCTACGCAAACCTGACGCCTCGTGCCCTGACGGAATGCCTCCAAACGCGGGCCCGGCCACAGCAACGCGTGTTTACCCCGCCGACGAGGCGCCTGCCAGAATCAGTCATCCTTCACTGCATTATTGAATGGCGGCGGGGCGGGCAGGCAGAAAGGGGTGGGGGGGCGCCAGATGCTACCGAGGCCGGCCGACCGGCCGAGCGGACGTGATGGCCGAAGTGCGGCGGAAATAACGCGTTCTGAAGGACCCCCTCCGCGATTTCCCAGGGGTTTCGATCGCCAATGCCGGAAACGTCTACGGCGCACAGTTCCACGCCTTCCCAATATGTGGCACCGGCGGGGCTGGAATCGACGCGAGCTTCGCATCGAGCAACACACGGTCCACTTTAGTTTGTCTGCCAGTGTGCGATGCTAAAGGTACTATGACGCGTGGGAGTCGTAACGACAATACTGAGGCGTGGTGTATCGGGGCTGTTTACGGGTATGTCTGTGTTGTGCGATGGGGAGTTTTATGGCAGAATGTGGTCTGGTACATGATAGCATGGTGACCTTGCTTGAAGCTGAGTAATGGGTTTAGGTGTCGACTGGCGTCGGTGCGCATCAGCGAATCTGTTAAGAGATGAAAAATGAATCATATACACTCGGTTTACCGTCGTATAGCACGTACGCTGGGATGACCAACCAGTGACCGCTGACGATATTGACAGGCCAAAAGGACGCAGGCGAGATTTCACCTCAACCTGTGAAGGAAGATGGCGCCGGACGCTAAGTCAGCAAGCGGCCTTGGCTGATTAGGTTTCTGTTTTTTTTTTCATGAGCGCGTTGGAGAGTCATCATTACATCATGTCACGTAAGATTTTTAAGATCTTGTCATCGGCATTCTTCCCGTGTCTTGTTGCGTCACGCCCAACGCCATAAAGAACCATACACATCAGTGCGAGCTCGTGCACTCCGCCTGTTCATTTGAAATGCTCAAACCTTCCTGGTACCCTTTTGAATTAAATCGTCCAGGCTACCTTAGTTTCCTTCGATTACAATACTTTCGAGAAGCAACGCATTTAGAGACCTCCTGATGGGGCCTGCCGCCTTTGATTATAATATAATCAAAGCGCCTGAATCCACTCACGGACATGAGATACTCGCATTGCTGTGGCAGCAGGATCAATAATAAAAGGTCGATATGGAAATGTCACCGAACACGGGTGCAAAGTTACACGGCACAATCCTGTCCAGCGAATGGAGCCAAGGCCGCGCCAACAGCACTCGTCTTAAAACAATGGATAACGGTAACGACTATTCAACAGGGCTGCATTAAAAAATGTCAGCTGAGCGCCTGTCTGCGCTTGTTTTGTGGACCCATTGAAATAGTCACTACGTCGCAGTGGGCGAGCATTATATCTGAAGACACACGACGCGCAAATGGATTGCAAGGCCGAAGTTATATGAAAGGAGGGGAAAGATGGTACGACATTATCAATTTCTCCAAACCGAACAAGTCGGTTGAGGTTGGCGATAATGAGCAATTGGTAGCGTGGTCTTTAAACCGCAACTATCAGGTTTTGCGCAGTATGCGCGTAGTGCACGCCGACGGAAGCGCCACTGGTGGCGGCCTTGCTAAGTGCGCGCGGGAAAGGAAGCAGCCGTCCGCCGTATATTACCGCATCGTTTCTCGTGCTTGTCTGTTTGGTTAACATTTTCGGAGCGAAATAAGCAACACCCGTCGCATGTGTGTAGTATAGCCAAAGCTTCAAAGCATTTCGAAGAACAATTATTAGCGGCTTGCTCCAATGCAAGCAAAAGCTTGCCGGCAACGCGATTCTAATCATTCTCGCGAGACCTCGTGAGCGGTAGCAACGACAGCAATGGATCACCACCCTTCGGTGAGAAATTTCTTGTTATCACGCTTCCTTTTGTCCTCTCGATGTTTACACGGGCAAACGATGAAGTTGGTCACGGCCTGCCTATATTTGGTTCACTTTATCCGCAGTGCAGCATGTTGGTTAAAGACATTTCGCTTAGGTTCTGAATGGCGCTTGCCACCTCTGCCACTCGCTGCTTCTCTACCTTGTCGCTCTTACTAGCGTGCACTAATGTACGAGTGCATCATCTTATGTGCTGAAGCAGCTGAGGCTTGCGAAGACTTATTTTTTTTCTTGTTTTGCACAGCTCCTTTAAATCGTCTCACCAGCTGTCACCCAATTAACATTTCTGGATCAATATTATGAGTGGCTTCGCACATGTTGTGCTGTTGCTATAGTTGCTTCGCGCAACTCTGCTGCTGATATTTTTTTTAAAATACCAGGCTATCGCTTCGCCTCGTTTTTTGGGGGACTAACTCCCGCCATTTTTATCGGAATGATCACAGGCAGGTGCTTCGTCAACAGATTTATTTGTTGCGCCTGAAGGCATCTTCGATGTTTTGCTTGTCTGGCAAATGCGTTTGAAAAGACGTAGCTCAGGGCGAAAATTGCTGTTAGCTGCCGCATATGGTATCGCTGTTCGTTTGTCGCTGAAAAATTCGGGTCACGTTTACTAAGTTCTTACACTTTGACACCGCCTGAGCAGACTTACCCCTAAGAGTGCCGTTTCGCATGTGCATGTTGTACTCAGTCGAATTCTTTATAGTGATATTTTGCGGCATGGAAATTCAGTGCCACCGCATCAACCTTTGCCGGGGCTGCGTCGCCTTTAAATATATCGTGGGTACTTTCTTCCGTAAACATCCACATTTTTTTTCGCATGATGGTAACACTTGAGCGCTGTATGCACGTTTCCAAGCAGGTCATTAAGGGAATTTCAGATTCCGAGAACTGAAGCGGGGAGGCTGTTTGCTCGACTTACGCAGCGGAACTGCGTCGGTGGTGCAACACTACACTAGTGCTTTTATTCACCCGTGTGTTTGGCTGACTTCGTTGAATATATAGTGCACGCAATTCTAGTAACAAATTCGTAATTATACTTCTTTTAAGGCGTCTTTCACGGAACTGATTCGACGATGTCCCGTACATATATTGGTAGCAATCTCACTACAATTTGTTTCGGCATTGCGCTGTGCGGAGTCCTTTCAGATATGAGCCTGCGGGAACGACGCGTGGCGGTTATTGAGGTATACCGAAACAGGATTACGGTAAGGGTAGAATTAAATAAAAACAGCTACTGGTACATCGCATTGGTCAACAAAGCGAAGCGGCTACTTAACATGCGCTTCACTTAGTATAACTGAGCTTCGTTCCGCATATCTGCGACAGGCACCGGGCACGTATGCAGACTGATATATCCCAAACTCCGGTAACAACGTGTACGTGCCCGCTCTCACAGAGGTCGGCGAATTTCCTGCAGCTGCCACCGCTGAAGCAAAGGTCTCGCACCCGAACTAAACAAAACGTTGGAGGACGGACGCTTAAGCTTCGCCTTTAAGCGCGGAAAGCAATAGCCCTCAAAGATCCCCGACTGTACTGCTTCTCACGCTTCCCGGCAACTGCAGCTTATGCAAGCGTAATGTTTGCCGGCGAAAGCTGGCGGTTAACGCCATGCACGAAGCCGAGCTTTCTGGTAGAAGCGCAGCCTCTTGCGTGGGTCGCGATGGATGGATGGATGTTGTGGTCGTCCCCTTTGGAAGGGGGCGGTGGGTTGCGCCACCAAGCTCTTGTTATTTTATTGCCAAATGCCATACCTATGTAAAAAAAAAAAACGCATGGTGAATTCCCATAACCAAAGTTTCTGAACTCATATTGTGGCGTTAGTTTTGGTACGCCTCCGTTTTTTGTCCTTTCCCTACTTTTCTTCCACCAATCTTCCAATCGCCTCTTACTAACCTATATTGCGGACATGTTTACATTTTCACTGCTCTCGCTGAACCCAAGGGCTTCAAGGAGGCCAGTGGTGCCTAAATAGACCGCTGGGTAGACGTCTTCACTTTTTAATAAAACATGCTCCATAGTTTCCCTATAGCTTTACCGCAGCAAACACCTGCTTTTTCTTCCTTCTTATATCTCGCTTTATAGGTGCGTGTTCTAAGGCATACCGATCTCGCTTCGAAGAGTAATGAACTTCCCTTTGAGTTATCATAAATGGTTTCTTTCCTGATTTCGTTTTTTCATCTTAAGTAGTTACGGCAGGTTTCTTTTCCATTGCCGCCACCCGTGAGATTAATTCAGCCTCTCTGACTTTCCGCTTGACATTCCTTGTTGCTGTGTGGCCCACTCTACAGGCCGCATACTTGCTGGTAAGCTTCCTAGTTCTTTTCCTCCACTGTGAATCAGTGTTTTTCCTGTACAGATACCTGAACACTCTCCCAGCCATTTCCTTTCTTCGATATTCCTTAGTCGTTTTTAATAATTAAGTTTGCTGTGGGCTTCAAAATTTCTCCATCTCATATCACCCTGCACAGCTTCATTTGTACTCTTCCCGTGAGCGCCCAATGTGAGGTGTCCCACTGGCCTTTGGTTGCCATCGAGTCCTGGTTGTATCCCTGATTTCAAGCAAAGAACCGCATTTCCAAATGTAAGTCCTGGAACCATTACACCTTTTCATATATCCCGGAGCAGATCGTACCTATTGTATTCCGATAGCACTCTGCGTTTCTTTATGGCAACTCACGCACCGAGCAGGGCAGTCGGAAACCCTAGAGGCCCCCTTAACGGTGGAGCCGACGTATGCAGAAATACTTAACCACTACAGAGGAGGGATACTTAAATACCCCCCCCCCCCCCCACACACACAAACACATCGCTCACACAACATGAGGCAGTAAGCTGGCGAAGACTGCAAGCAGGTACGTTCTTCTACCTGCACACATTACACAAAATGTTCCCTACCCAGTACAAAGATACGTGTCCGTGGTGCGGAACAACCCCCCCGTTATACCACATTACGTGGGAATGCAAGCGTAATTTCGCATTCCATAAAGTAAATAACCCAAGTGCGGAACAATGGGAGGGTCTGCTCACCAGAAGCGAGCTCGCAGCCCAACGGGCAATTGTGCAGCACGCCTGCGAGGCAGCAAGACTCAGCGGTGCCCTGGAATAGGGGCGCCGACCGTGTGAAGCGGCCAGGACTCAAAACATGAAGACACCGGCCCACCGCCAATCTCTCTGAGATATAGAGAAATAAAGTTTTTCCATTCCATTCCATTCCATTCCATTCCATTCCATGGCCGCATTTCTCTTCTCCGTTGCTGTTATTGTTTTTTACGTCAAAGAACTTACGAGCAGATGATATCTGACATCAGGGAAGTGCACCACCATGCTCTGAAAAGAGGACACCACATTATATTTCAATGGATCCCTGCTCACTTTGGCATCGTCGGCAACAACCTAGCTGACAAGGCTGCCCGGTGAGCCCACGAAGATACCAAGACGCGTCCAGCACCTTTTTTGAGGTCGGACGTTGCCAGAGAACTTCACCTACTTGCACGCAAGAAGTCACAATACCTCTGGATTTCAATTGCCTTCAATTGCATATTATGTAAACTGGACCCCACGCTACGGCTGCAACTGCCATCTAGCCTTTCCCGCGTCGAAACAACCTTGTTGTGTCGCTTGTGGCCGGGAGTGGCGTTCCTACCGTATGGGAATGGCCGAGAGCCCGATGTGCAACTCCTGTGGGTGCGAGGAGACCATCGAACACCTATTGTTTACCTGCCCTGGCTACGATGTCCAACGCTATCTCTGCGGGCAACTTTACGCAGACTGGACTTAAGACCGTTCAACGAGTCAAAGATACTCGGACCGTGGCCACACCCCTCACTGGCTCGAAAAGCGATTCGTGCACTAGTGCAGTTCTTGAAGTGCACCGGCTTAAGAGACCGTTTATAGCGTCCTTGTGTATGGTGTCCCTCCCACACGTACTCAGTGCTCACTCTCTTCCTTTCTTCCTCTTTCTATTCCCCTTTCCCCCCCTCAGTATAGGGTAGCAAACCGGATGCTGTTGTGGTTGGCCTCCCTGCCTTTCCTATCCTTGTTTTCTCTCTCTCTCTCTCTCTCTCTCTCTCTCTCGCTCTCCTGTGCTTCCATATATCTGTTGCCTTCGTTTATTTATATTCTTTTACGCGCGGCATTTCCTGGCGCTGTATTGCCACTGTTTTCATTTAATACCATAACACCTCATCTTATAACGCTAAATTTTAGACCTAACTTATGGCCTTCCTGTCCCCAGATATTATCCAGACGTTATAAATAACTTTGCTTGTTAGCTAGCAACATAATATCGTCCGCATAAAATAAACCTGGAAGCTGCTGCTCTACTACTGTACCCGCCTGTTTGTATGATAGATCAAAGCCGATATTACTTCTTTCTAGCGACATCTCCATCCTCACCATGTACATCATAAACAGCAGCGGGGATAAAGGGCACCCATGCCTCAGTCCCTTGTTGTTATCAACTTCCTCCTCGCTCCTCATTTTTTCCCATTCAACGCAAATGGCATTTTCTCGGTAAATCTCTCTCAAAAGCTGTAGACAATCGTCGCCTAAGCCTTCCCTTTCCAGAATATCCCACTAGATGTTGCGGTCTACGTTGTCAAACGATCTTGTAATGTCTAATAAGGCCTAATATAATGGTCTCCTTTCTACTCTTGATATTTCGATACACTGAGTAAGGACAAATAAGTTATCATCTAAACGCCTACCTACTCTGAAGCCATTCTAAAGTTCTCCCAAAATGCCATTATTCTCTACCAATGCTTGCCGCTTTAACTTAATTGCCTGCATTGCTAACCTGTATATTACCGATGTAATGGTCAATGGTCTGTACGAGTGAATTCTATCTATCTATCTATCCTCCCCCGCTTACAACTATAAATTAAATTCATTATAGTTTGTAGCCAACTGTCTGCTATTGATCTATCTTTTACACTTCTTTCTACTGCTTTCAACATCGCTTCCTTACTTTTTGGTCCTAGTTCATTATTCAGCCTAACGGGAACCTCGTTGAGCCCTGAGGCTGTGCGCTTCGGAATTTTCTCTTCATCTTTCTTTCAGTTGAAATTTCTCAGCAACAGCTCCTTTTCCACTTGGGTCTCTTTCATGCTCTTTTTTTTCTTCAAAGACAACCTCGTCATTGCCTTGGAAAGATTCAGCTGTTACTTTTCGGATGTAATTTATTGCCGCTTCTCTTTCCAGTCTGGTTTCATCTTCGTCTAGGATATGTTGTTGTATTGTCGTTGACTTCCTGCCTAATAATTTTATGTGGTTCCAAAATATTCTAGGTGCGGCCTTCTTTTTCTAACGTATTTCTGACAACCAAAGTTCACTTTCACTTTTTAATTTTGCTTGCACCAGTATTTGAACCATAGATTTTTCTCCCTGTATATTTCCCATTTTCTGGCTACTTCATACCACGGCGGCTGCGCTTTTTTTTTTTTTTTGCCCTGCCTGCACTCTCGGGATGCTTCCTGTCGTTCGGCGATCGCTTCTCGTATCTCCCTGTTCCACTGGGTTTTCGGTTTCTTATTTTCTTTCCGACGAACATGTCGCTTCTCTTTCCGTATTTCTGTCGTTATTACACTTAGGAGCTCCCTATATTCCCATTCTTCGCTTGGCCATTTGACAAATTCTTCCCCTACTCTGGCGACTATATTTGTTATTTCTTCGGTATTAAAACTTTTACTGACGATTTTCCACTCCTTGCTCTCTTTGCCAACTACATATCCCGTTTTCAAAATGATGCGTTTATGGTCACTCCCTATGCTGCTATACCCTTCCTCGTCAATGACCATTCCTCTCAACTTATCATTAATTTCTTCTGTTATCAGGCCGTAATCAATGGTTGATTGCCGGTTTCCCACTTTCCACGTGGTTCGCCCGTCCCACTTAGGCACTGTATTCACGATAAGGACGCTATGTTGCCCACATTGACTTCCCTTTGTTGCCGGCATAGCCATCTAGATCCTGTATGTGAGCATTCATGTCGCCTAATAGGATAATTTCGGCCTCATTCCCAAAACCCTTAATATCAGCGCATAGACATTCCACTAACTCTTGATTCTTTTCTGTGGAATTGTTCCCGGTCCACAAATACGTTACGCGCAGCTAGGTTTTCTTTACACTTATTGTAATTGATAACCAAAGACGCTCTTGTCATTTTGAGTTTACTATTTTCCATTTGGCCCCCTGACGGGTGAGCATTCCTACTCCCCCTCCCTTTCTTTCTCATTATTTCTATTGCATCCTACCCAAACCTAATTCTCAATCACTGGCAGCTCTTCGAACGTACTTTCGGTGCAGCGGAGGGGAGCGCCATCTGGAGGTGTTGCACGGAACCGGGCAAATTTGCACGCGGCGCGCGGAAATCTCGGGGGCCATGACCGCTCTATGAATGGTAGAAACGCTGGAAAGGGGGTTTGCATTTTGAGTTTCCGCGTAACAGAATCATGTTTTCTCGTATATTCAAATTACAATCCGACGCTATCATGTCTGAAGGTTTGTGTAGGTCATGCTTTACAATTTTTCTGACGTATTTTGTCAACGAGGAAGTCAGTTCAGTAACTTCCTTGCGCTACATGGAGGGCCTTTCTTGGTTGAGTGCGCGTGGTTCGACATGCTTCATGCCGGAACGACGGTTGACGCTGGACGGGGGACGCCGGCGCCAGATTTTCTGCAACACCGGGCCCTTAACGCTATCGCGTTAAATATCGCAGCCGCGAACTTCAGCCACCCTTGGTGCAAAGTGTTGTCGTCTGCTACTGCATTTCGATCGTACTTTCGAAAGCGCCCGCAAGGTGGCCGTCAGTGGCGCCTCTATAGGCAATAAACTACTCGTATAGAGATACCTGAGCGAAGTTTCCTACTGGCTCATTGGCCTAACTCATGGGTGCCCTGTATAATTACGCTTCGTTTTTTGCGAGTGGTTGAAAGAGACTAAATTATGACAAAATAAAGTGCGAGCGCAGCGCGAAGACAAACGGAAAACATTCACGAAGTTCCCTCTAGCGATCAAACTTTACTGCCCAAAAGGCAATACATATATAGTCTAGAAGATGCAAAGAAGAAGAGAAAGAAAAATTTTCAAAACAAATAGTAAAAAAAAGCGGCGTCACTGCTACACGCGAAAGAAACGGGATTTCTTTGGAGTGAAGCGACAACGATGACGCAGTGACGCACGTCCTCTTCAAGCAACGGGCATCCGACCATTCCAAGTCGGAATTCGCCTCCGGATAAAATACGAATATTTCATATGCCACAGAGTAATATGCTCAAGCCGTTGTTGAGTGCGTCGCTGGCTTCCGAACGCGGAAGTGCAAAATTACGGAAGTAAATACTGTTTTAGCAGCTCCTGAACAAATCTGGCAATGTTCGCTGGATCTCTGCAGCCTTTCCATCAAACAGCTGCTCAGATTCGTGTAACTTTACAAAAAAAAAAAAACAACTGGCGTCATTTTTTTTAGAATAAGACAGCGCGAGCACGGATTGAAGACATCGAAACTACGCTCCTTGCGTGTTGAAAGAAGCCGAATACGTAGCTACAAATGTTCTGGGAACTCGCGAAACCGCGCTTTATCACATCGTATTGTCATCTACGGTCGTCTTAAATACAAATCTTCCTCCTTTTTTTTTGTCCTCGAAAAACCGAAACGGTATATATCGACAGCCCCAAGGGCATTACGCGTAGCTAGCATCGCCAGTTATAAACAAACCGTCAATGCAAGGTTTTTCGTATCGCTTTTAAACTGGCGCCCAGGTTTGGCGAGCATGGGCCTCCTTGCTTTCAAAAAAACGAAGGCCGCGGGACTAGCGCTTTCAACAATGCAATCCCGCTTCCCGTTAGGACGGCTAAACAAGAACGAATAAGACCCGCACGCGCAGACCGACGCGATGCGGAATAATGCAGCCCGGAGGACGAATTCCGCGCAGGAGTTGTTATCTCGGGCACGCGCTCGCGGCCCTGCGCCGGGCGCACAGAAAAAATACTTCTCCGAATCAAAGGCAAATTCTTCGGACGAATTGAATAGACCATGCACAATGCTGGTATACTCATCAAAGAGAAGTTCTATTGCACGCTCTCGCGCGCCACGCCGCTGGCGTAGTTGTTACTTTTGCACGCTATCACTGCATGAACAGCAGCAGGCTCGTCGGAGCGCCGTCCTTTTGATTAGACAGGTAAGAAAAAAAAGGAAAAGGAAAAAAAAACGAGAGAGAAAAACAACCGATCACCGACATCTGGTGGCGTCTGCTTTTTCTCGCGAGGGCTTAACTAGGGCTTAACCCCACTGTTTAACGTACGTCAGCACAAACAAAAGGAAAAAAAAAGAATGTGAGAAAGACGTAACAATATTAAAAAAAATTGAATTGGTTGTACGCGCCGGGGACCTAAATGAGCGGCAAGGATGAAAGTGGCACCTCCTCTCTCTCGGGGCATGACTACGGTCATCCCTCCATTATACCTGCTATTTCTCTTTCTGCTTCGCCTAGTTTTCCGAGATTTTCTGTTTGCCGACAGACGGCGAAAACGCGATATGGTAGCCAAGCCTTTCCGGTCAAAAATAAAGAAAAAAAGAGGGGGGAGGGACACATCAAACTGTGCGTGCGTATGTGTGCACGTATGTGCACGTGTGCGTGTGTGTTTGCGAGAAGTGCTTAGGGGGTCGTCGCCAGACTGGGAAACCGTCGTGCCCCTCATCCACCTCCGAATAGAAGCCGCAGGTGAAAAGATAGAAGAGCGAAGACAAGACGAGCCAAGTCAAGCCTCGGAAAGCTAAGGCACGGCCGGTGGCCCTATGCAAACACGCTGCGACCGCCGCCGCTGACTTTGAGAAAGGAGCGAAGAGAAAGAGAAAGTGAGAAAGCGAAATCCTCTTTTGAGAAGCAAATGGGCTCAGCGGGCCAGCTTGCTCTTCCCGCTACCCCGCGCGAGCGTCCATCAAGATTGCCCGCGCCCTCTCCCATGCCTTTCCCTCACCCCACCCGCACTGCTACCACAGCCACCACTGCCAGCCTCTCCTAGCCCAACTCTCTCTGCCACGAAATCAGCAAAGCACAGGCGCGGAGGCTCGGAAGAGGGCGAGGCGAACACTTTCGCGGGCAGCTAGTTTTTCGGGAGTCGAGGCCTTCCACGCAGTCCTGTCGGCGCACGAGCTGGCATGCTGCTTTCGCCTCATTACCGGAGGAACGCATTCGCATGCAAAGTTAACGCTTTGTGCAAGCTTTCTTCTTTATTTTGCTTTCGAAGACGGTTGGAAAATGGGGTGCGGGAGAAGGAGGAAGTGCTGGTTGCTGGAGCAAGTCGTGGAAGTGGAGGAACGGACGCAGGAAAAAGCAGACAGGAAGGCTATCTCGAGAGCCGTGTAACCCGCTAATTATTTTGGGCCAGACACACACACAGAAAAAAAAGAAGATTGCTCTTCACGAAGCACCCTCATCTCACTGCACTTTCTTGAAGCGCACTTATTTATTTATAGTTCTTTACGGGGACGCTAAGCCAGTTAGCAGTTAGTTTGAAAACGAAGGCATTGATTGGGAAAGATAGCAATGCGGTTTTTCTAGACAAATCCGCAATGCTTCGAGGAAACTTTGAGCCGCTCGTTCCCTCCTTGGGAAATGTCAAGCCCATGAGCTATACCATCAGTGAAACACTTTGGTTATCTTTTTGTGCTGGCGGGCAGAGTTATTCTTGATCACCACGTTACACAGCAACGAATGAGACAGGAAGGTGGAGTTGAAAGCAGTAAACACGATATTTATTTAACAGATATGCTCTAAACAAAACATCAATCAAACTGGAATGGTAGCTCACTGCTTTGAGACGCAATTTACGTTTCTTGGGTGGTAAACAGAGAAAGAACAAGACGACATAAAATCAAAACATTGGGGGCCCCATTGAAAGCAAGGGATGACATTGTGCCGGTTCTCTTCGGATGAGGACGACGTGTTGATCCCGACTCAGAACGCGAAGGCCACTACTGCAGCGCAGCAGAAACAGCCGAGGAATAGTAGGCGAGAGGAAAAAGAAAAAAAAAACGGAATTCGTTCACATTATAGGCCTTGAAGCAGGCTCATGTATCGCGACAACGACAGTGGTGCTTATGCATGCAGCTGTCTCATGTCAAGGCGAGTAGCGTCGATGTTGCTAAATCATCACTTCCGACACACGTTTAGCACATGGCAGAGGGATTATCTCAGCTGACAGCTCTACCAGCATCTGCACAGCATTTGACCGAGAGTAGCGCTGCTTCCCACAGTTGTCACAGACTACACAAGAGCCTGGTCTCTTACCAAGTCTGTTACCAAGGTCTGTTACGTGGTTACCAAGTATAGGCACTCGCGTGATGCGCCGGTTTTCTGCTAATAATGTCGCAGAATGACTTGGTTTCTGCGAAAGGGCGAATGGTGTTGTTAATGTCACAGCAGCATTGTCCACGGGACGCCGCGCCGCAAGGCTGATATAGGGATTGCTGCAATGTAGCCTTCGAGTCAGAGAAAATCGATCATTTGCATGCTTCAAGTTACAGGTTGCGCGGAACGTAGATGTCGTCGATAGAACCATGCGGGACATCTCACAAATGTGCGCATGCGTGAGCCGCAATCACTGAAGAAGACCAGATTTCGTGCCTTTTGCAAAGGAAGTACAGGCCCAGCATTCCCCATCAACCAGCGTAGGCCACGTTTAGCTCATTAAAACGTTTCTCTATTTTCAGTTAAAAAAATGCACTTGTTTCTTATAAATCAAGCAACTCAAGTTGCCCCAAAAGCCATTGTTGCGACCATGGCGCAGCGCTCATATCCTACCTAATGTTGTGACATGGTACGCTAAGTATCTCATACACGTCGCAGCATTCGGTGTTTGATTGGCTACACGCAACTTGTATTCACAAGGTTTAAGTCGTCAAAGCAATGCCGCAGTGGAATTGCGAAATAGACGAAACCTTTTATTTTCAGTCAGTGAACCACTGCAAGCGCTTCAAATGACACCAAAACAAAATACATTAAAACATTGTTAGCGTACGCCTAGAATGCTATGCCGCAATCCATACCTGTTCGTTGCTGTACTGGCGCATATTCACTCAGCACATTTCTTCAAATGTTTTTCGGCTGCTCTCAATAGGCACTCGAATCCTACCGACCGCAAGTTGTTTGCGCATCCTCCGGGAAAAAAAGTCGACATTCCATTCCCTAATGCTTTCTTGATTCACTTGAAATGGGGCAATAAACCTGGGTCCGAACGAACGTCCCTTTGTTGCACAATTCAAAAGACTCCATCGCCGAAAGCTCTTAATGTCCGCCTTGGAACCATCGCAGTGGAGAAACTGCTGGCAAATCTTCGTGGAACTCCGGAGCTTCGGCTGGCTACACACAAGTCGCCCTGTTACGCTCAAAAGAAGGGCAGAACTGCTTTTGGCGGCCATAAAATGTCGCCAAATTTTTCCCCCCTCCAACGCAGTCGACCGTGAGCAACAAATGCACTGAGCGTCGTTATAACAGGCGCCCCTAGCAGCGCGGCACAAATCCAACTCGGAAGCCACGAAAACGGCTCCTCTTAACTTTCCTCTATACAACGTTGTGACGTGCACCACGCACGTGTTAGTATAAGAACGCCACCGTAAGACGGTAAGGACGTTGTTCTAACTTTACTAAGCCGTCGGAAAAACGGCGGGCGCACATTCACCGTTTGATGCGACGGGGGCCCGCCTCTCCGAGTCACTTTAATGTTGGCTCAACTGGGTATACACTCTCTCTCGCGCGCGCGCCGCAAATGACGTCTCCGCGCGCGAGATGACTTACGCGAGAGAGGAGATTCTTGATGATGGGGAGGAAAGGTTGGGTGGAGTAAAGTGCAGCGCAGTAACTGTCTCTCAGCAGAGGACACCTCAACCGCGCTGCACAGGGGGTGCTCGCTGCACACGCACTGGTCCCTTAAATCAACGCACTGCTAGCAAAAAAAAATGATCGCAGTCTTACATGATGAACGCAGGACCATGCCTACCGGATGCTCAGTATTGCGGTGAGAAGTTCGGGTTCTCTGGTGTGCCATTTTTTTTAAACGGTGTTCGCAGCGCAGGTTAAGCCGTGTGCAAGAGTACACGGACCAGAGGCTCGATGAAAAAAAAAAATTAACTTATTCGCTATGCAGAAGCACAAATCTAAATTGACGAGAGAACTAATAAGTTCGCGATGCCGAGTTTGGACAGCAGTCGTCAATTTATTTATTTATCTTTATTCACAAATACTGCGGACCCTATTTGGGCCCAAGCAGGAGTGGTTACATCAATGGTAATAAACGAGACTAGAAATCGTAAAATAGAGAAGTAAAGAACAATAAAAGGAAATACAGGGATATGAGCATGCGCAATTTAGAATTATGAAGAATTCGAAGTAGGAACAACTGTTGCAGTTCGCAACTCCACAACAAAGCGGTGACATATCATGCACACGCAACAGTTCACTGCATTCAGCATTTTACCTCATTTTAATACAACAGCGTCTGGGAAGATGACACCATCTCAGAATTTCGCACATCCGAAGCCAGGTTTAGGTGATCATTAAACCATGTGTCTTATAAGTGAAAATCGCATCTTCAAGGTACTGTACCTTATTAAGAACACTGCGTGCCTTGAGCGAAACAAGCCGGAGGCGTCTCGCTAGGTACTGTCATTTCATAGCGCAGTTACACGCAGCCACACGAGTGGAATGAGAAGGCAACCATTCGGGTTGCGCAGATACACTAGATTGGGACAACTCTGCAATTTCTGTGTGTCCCATACATACAGCTTCCGGTCGACTTTCAGCTTATCAAAAACCAGAGAAACTTTAGAGCCACTGCCCTTTTCTTCAGTGGCAGACCGCCATAATTTCGTACGTATATCGCGATATTTTTTTTAGAAATGTCCTCCGATATCGCTATTTCCGTACCAGTTAACTTGAAGCAGGATGAAAAAAAGCTTAGTTTTGTCGATGTAGTGATACAACCTCAAAATGATAGGACGAGGGCGCTGTGCGTTTTTGGGACTAATTCTGAGAATGCACTCTATGGAATCGATTTCAACCCCAGGGACGTTTTTGAAGATTTCTTCGTTTACTTTCCTCTCCAGTTGTTTTGAGTCTTCTCCCTGTTTTTTGTTTTACGCCACACACTACAATGTTGATACGCCGACTTTTAGTTTCGATGTCTTCGAGCTTTGCAGTTAACTCAAGAACTAGTTTGCTACTGTTCCTCCAAGCTCCATCACAATTCTCCAACCTTTGCTCGCGTTTCTCGATTTGGCAAAGTTCTTGCTCAATAGTGGTAATCTTAGCTTGAATACCTTCGAACGTTGATAAAGCCTTTTCAAGTTCGTAGTCAGCGCGAAAAGAGCCATATTCGTCTTTGTTTGCTCTTTTAGCCAGTTACAGTTATAGACGGAGAAAAAATAATAAAAAGCCGTTATTGCGAAATCCCTCGTCTGTACACTTTCTTAGCGGGTGAGTACATGGAGAAGAAAATAAAATATTCCAAAGAGACTGATATGAAAATCTACACCCTGTCATGCTCTTCAATGCGCTATCTTACGGCAGAGAGTAGTAGGTTACGCGGGATAGAATATTATAGACATTTAACGTTAATCAATAAATGCATGCAAAGTTGTACTTGTCCCGACATAACTAACGAAAATGCAAAATATTTGCCGTAATTCTGACGAGAAACGAATTTTCAATTACTGAATGACCGAAATGATGTTGCAAATAGAAATAACTCTCTCTGTGTGGTGGTTATGCGGTCTTTGAGCAAGTCCTGTGCGGCTGTTCCTCTGCCGGTCACCCTTTCGCCCAAGAGGAAATTATGAAGCTTATTAAGACCCAGGACCAGACCTCCCAAATCTTGGCAGTCCAGAGGGCTCGCTAGAGGGCCGTCAGGTTTCACCTGATGGTCTCCGAGTGAGCCTAGCCAGGTGACGCTGAGTTTACTCCCGTCTATTGTGGACCGAATGAAGTTGTTTTACTCACTCGCTCACTCTCTTTGGCAATTTTTTCTTCTTTCCCGCGTCCTTGCGCTAAACTGATCCTCTTAGGCATAAAGTTTCCAGTGTTTATTCCTGCAAGCCTTCTTCCGAGAAACTAAGGTGGACTTATAAACAGGAACATCGTGTTTGCCCGAGTAATGTTGACATGAAAATAGTTTCCTGGGACCGTCGCAAGGGAGCTATAGTAAATGTGTTATTGTACTTTTGTGAGCTAGCCTTCTCAAGCAAAATTTCCCGCAGACGTTGGTCAAATATTGACAAGAAAAAAAAAGAAGAAGCGCCTTGTTTTTGCAGACATCAGGCAAACAAAGTGCCGAGGAAGACAGGAGGCCTAGGGGATGGAAGTTTCGTTCTCAGAACGCGCACTGAAAAATATATGGGCTGTCAGGATTGGGGGCTCAATCCCATCGTCCGTGGTCCTTTGCCAAGATTGGAGTACGGCATGAATTCGAAGGTAGCTGGCCCATGCCGTCGTCCAACTTATTTACGCTGAGATCGTTGATGAAGTGAAGAACTGTTTCTCACCGAGAACGAGGAAAAGGGTTTATTTACAAAAACTAAATCAGTCTAACATGACTGCTTGAGAAAAAGAGTATTAGTCCAACATGACTGCATGAGAGAAGTGACTCAGTCTAACATGACTGCTCAAGAGAAGTGTCCTCAGCATTCGCACAACCACAGTTTTTATACACTCGATCCGCCGGTCCTACGACGCGGCGACTGTTCGTTTACTCATCACCAACTCGCCGCGGCTCTGCAGATCAGTTTACAGACACAAAGGCAACCGCGCTCTGATGCCCGACGACGGCGTTGGCGGGGTGCCGTTCCGGGAACTATCGGCGCCGATCGAGGGTCGCTCGTTGTTCCGTGCCAGGCCGAAGCGTGAGACGCACCAAAATACGTCGTCCCCACGGCAGCTTGTCCATGCGTGTCAAATCAGCTCCGCGTTGGGGAACTCCGGAATCATTGTTCACACACGCCGAACTAGTCCCGTCACAATGTCGATGGGGCGGGCGGAAGGCGGCGGATTCCAGCGCAAAGGCCGCTTCTTTGAACGCCTCCCAGCTGCAGCGACGGAGAGGGAGAGGTGCGCGTCGTGTCGCCCTGTCGTAACTGTGTGGCAATCTTGTTTCGCAGCTCGCCATTCTTGACAGGGCTAACCATAAAACCCTCATAAACCTACTTTCTTCTTGTGTAGTGGCCAGAGACATTGATCAAATCGGATTGATCGGACAGCAGGTGCTTATTTCACTGCAACATTCTACCATCACTACTCACCCCTTTCTACTTTCACGTGTTTTCTTTCTTTTCTCTTTTTATCCCAATGTGAAGTAGTTGGTCAGAGGCACGAATGAACCTCTCGCCGGACTCTCCACTTTTCCACTTGTTAAATCTTCCTCGACGACCATCTTCTCTGCTCTTTAAATAAAATGTAGTCCTCCTTCTTCTTCCTCTTCCCCTTCAACTTCATTTCTTCCCTAAATACGTTTCTGTTATGCATAGACACAGGCTAAGGAGATAATTGGGCACAAGTTTGGTTGGTTGGTAACAACTTTATTTGGGGTCCCGCAGAGCTTTCGCCGACGGGGCCTTAGGTCTCCCACGTGGGGACGTCGAGGTGGTGCCTCGCCGCCGTCTCGCGGGCCTGCTGCACGGCCCAGTATTGGTCACCGAGGCTGGGGCTGCGCAAGGCAACGGCCCACCGCGGCGGAAGGGTTCCGGAGTCAGCACCGTGCGGGTTTTCGTTAGAGTACGAGAGCATGTGAGTTAAAGTGGCCATATCATTGTGGCAGACTTTGCATATATTTGACAGGTATGTGCCGGGGTAGAGCCTGTGGTATTGTGCCGGGTTGGGATACGTGAGCGTCTGCAGTTGTCTGAGGTCCACCGCCTGCGCCTTGTCCAGCTTGTTGCTTGGCTGATCGAAGGTTCGACGAGCCAGGCAGAGGGCCTTGGTAATCTCGTTGTAGCTGGTCAAGCAGTCTTTGGTGCTGTCCTACGGACAACGGTCGCCGGCGCGGTTAGCGAGCTCCCGCACCTTGGCGTGTGCCGTCTCGTTTCGGCTGCGATATGTCTTCGACACTTCTCCCATGTGCGCCGGGAACCACCGGGAACCACAAGTTTATTTAAAGAAATTATTGATGGGATGGCATCTCGTTTTGTGGGGAAGTGGATCCATATTGGAAAGATAGTTAACAGAACGCCGACCAAAATGGTGCGCTCGAAGGGGTTAGACGTTCCGGCTTGCACACGGAAGCCTCTTTAACACAATGCTTCTTCACACGTATAACCCTTTAATCATATAGCCCCTTCACACGTACAACCCCTATAATCGCCGACTGTGTTCGCCACTGTTGTTGTGCTTTGAGTGTAACTTGCTTTTGAGGGCACAAGTTCACCCAATAAAACACTAGTTCCGCCATTCACAGTTTTTCTGCTTTCTTCACCGTCGCTACCAAGTGACAATACGAAAAAATGGCTGTGGCTTAGGTAAGGTTAAGCCCAGGATGCTAAGCATACTAGCCTTTATTTTAGTTGTTGAACCACTGTTTAGCTTGGTGAACTGCTGTTGCTTGGCTATATTTGGTTCGGCTAGACGAAGAAACAACTCATGCGTTACTCTGCTTCGCCTTGGACGCCCCGCATTGGACGCGGTGAGCGTCGAGCAACGCAGCGTTCGGCGCGGCAACGAAATGTGCGCCTGAGCAAGCGACGCACGCCTGAGCCTTAGAAACAGCTCGTTTCTAAGGCAACACCGCATTCACTAGAGGCGCTTTTGTACCGCTTTGAAGCATCGTGCTCGTGGCTCAGTGGTAGCGTCTCCGTCTCACACTCCGGCGACCCTGGTTCGATTCCCACCCAGACCATCTTGCAAGAGTTGAGCCAAAGACACTTCTCCTCTGTCGTGACGTCACGGTGTCACGTGGTATTCAAGGCGACACCGCCGCGCCTGAGGAGCTGGGTTGAGCCCTCGTAATATGCTTCGCATAAAAACTGCGTAAATGGCTGCGTGCGTAAATGGTGTGACACCTTTAGTATTTTATTTATTTGACTTCGAAAGCCACATCTAAGGCGTTTAGAATTCAGTGTTTACCGTTTTAACCGAATACCTTTATTTCCGGGAGTCTGTTTTAACCGCAAAGGACCGGTGAAAACAAGTTCACAAGAATGCTGAAACTGCGATCAGGACGCACAGCTGCGAGTCCAAGTGCGCGGCGTACAAGTGAGCCTGACGAAGCAGACGTCATGCGACGGCCTGTCAACCGAGCTGCCTTTACTTTCTTCTTCTTTTCTCCCCCCTCAGCCATCATGATGATAAGCCAGTGAACGCGTACCACTTAAGGCCAAACTGAACACGTGCGCTTGCGGCGGTGCACGAAAGCTCGCGTCCGCGGGCCTTGCGTTTCCCGCTCCTCGGGAGGAATGGCGAATTGACGCTACAAGACGCGCGCCAGCGTGCGTCCACTTGGGTCAGATTTTCGCCTTCGTAGACATCGTTTCGTATTCCTGTGAGGCAGCCAGAGCACCGACACTTGTCTGGAGAAGATATCTGTACTCGCGCCGCGGTTCTATGCGCACGATATGTCCTGCACGATCTGCGCATGCGTGAGGCGGGTGAGCGCGCGCTTTCGCCTTTACTGTCTTGCCAAGTAACTACCAACATTAGATGTCACCATGCCATCCGAGCCAAAGTCAGCGTGCAAGGCGGAGGCGGCATAATGCCTGGATGTGCGACACGTCTTACCGCACGCTCCTCTTTTAAAGCGAAAGCTTTACCCGCCGCGAACTTGCGATTTGGCTCTGGCGGTGCTCCGAGGAGGCACATGACGTCACAACGCACGCCTCGCCGCGGATATTTCTCTCTCTCTCACTCCCTAGTCACTACTGCGCATGCGCCACTAGTAGCACCGAGCCACAGGTGTTCCTCCGCTGCGCAGCGCCGCGCCTTTCCGCCGCCGCCGCCGGTATGGTATGACGTGGTTTGGTATGACGTCACACCACGCTCCTCATCGTTGCGCACGCCTCCGCTCGCTTCACCAGCTGCGTCGCATGCCTGATAACATGTCGGAGGATTGAAAAGGAGAGCTCGCGTGAGCCGCAACCACAGTTAAGGCGGCAGTATGGACGGCGACAATACTGATAAGCAGGAAGAGGCCTGGAATCGACATCGGAACGAGATGAAGAGGAAACGAATCGCCAAGGAAACAGACGAACAGGGCACCGAACGACTGGCTAAACGCCGCAACACAGCTAGACAACCAGACTAACCTGGACTCGCAACCAAGATTAACCAAGGCTAACCATGCTATGCCTTAGCTTTCGCTACGTATATCCTTGCAAAGCCGAGCTAAGCCACTGCCAATTTTTTTCTCAAGTCTTGATTTTTATGAATGTCGACACGCAAGTCTTACAGATATTGAAAGCCAATAAAAGTTCGGCAGCATGTTATGCTCCTGTAACACGTGAAGGTGAAAGCCTGCTGGGTGGACTGACGGACGGACGGACGGACGGACGGATGAATGAATGGATGAACGGATGGATGGATGGATGCTATGGGCGTCCTCTTTGGAGTGGGGCGGTGGGCTGCGCCCCCAAGCTCTTGTTATCACAACGCCTAATGGCCTACCTATGTTAAAAAAGAAAGAAACGCACAGAAAAATAAACATGATGAATTCCCATAACCAAACTTTCTGAACCCCTATTGTGAACTTTTGCTTTTGTGCGCCCCCTCTGTGTGTTGTTTCCCTACTTTTCTTCTACCAATCTTCCAATCGCCGCTTACTAATCTCTATTGCGGACATGCTTACTTTCCCCGTGCTCTCGCTGAACCCAAGGGCTTCAAGGAGGCTAGAGGTGCCTACACCAACCACACCATCCGGGAAGCCGGTTCAGATTTGAATGCTGTGTCAGACGAGCATGGCAATATTTTCAACCCGTCACTTCGCACGCCTTGAGGCCGTGCCCTCAATAACGACGCTTCTTTTTAATTTTGTTTTCTCTCTGTCTTTTTTTTTATTACTACTACTGTTATTTGTCTATCGCTGCAGCGAAGACGACAAGGGGGAAGGGTTCGAAGATGGGTCGGGGGAGGACTGGCCCGGCTCCCTCTGTAGCACTTGCGCGACACCCCTGCGGTGGATCACTTCGGCAGCTTCTTTGATTATAATGTGGGGTTGCATCTACCTAATCTACTTTGTTTTTTAGGGGGGGGGGGGGCGGGAGGCGCAGTAGGGTTGATGTTCGTCTTTATTGGTGCAAAAGCATCAAATGGCCCCTTGAGCTTTTTTAAAAAGCCGGCCTGTGTAGCAGCGCAATGGCACCTAGATTCCCATTGGCCGCGACGCCACGTCACGTGACCGCCTCGACGGAGCAGATCGGGCGGACGGGAACACCTGCTGCCCCACTGGCACGCTAGGTGTTGCATAAAAGGGAAGATGGCATCGTCGCGAAACTGCGTCACCTTTGTCCGCGTTCCTTGTTCGTGTTAGCTCTCGCCTGCGTTTTAACTTCGCCTCGGTAATCGATGTAAAGAAAGTAAGGTATAAAAACGAAATAAATAAGGGTGGCAGTAGTGACTTTCGAACCTGCGATCCCCGCCCTCAGACGCCGAGTGTCTTACCCACTGCGCTAAATCAGCGAAACGTAGATGCCAGGCCTGTGAGCTCTGCTTTATGGCATCATGCTAATTTGACAAAAATTTCCATTCCCAAGCCTAGTGTGACGAAAGCAGCGACGCCAAAGTCCCCGCGGCTTACTCGGGAGCGTCTTCATTAGATTCTACGGCAGTCGGGAAAGGTTGCATGACGTCACGGGTCGAAGTGCAACGGCCTTGCACTATTTAGGAGGCGTTGGGCAAGCGTCTGGACGCGCTCACTTGTCCGCCAGGAGTTCATAACTCAAAGGACCACGCGTTGAATTAGACATTAATGCTTTCGCCTTCGCAAATCATAAGAAGTGCTTAGGTGCCCTCGGATTTTTTTTAGTGTAACTCACTTTTAATTCCTCAATATGCATTTCGTCTCATGCTAATGTGCCATTGCAAGACGGCTTCTCCAAACCCGTGGTATTCGGTGTACTTACTGTATGCAACTGCAGCGATGAAGAGCACGATCTAGAGTCGGCGGCATGTTTGATCGTGAGCAAAATTATTGAACCCGATATTCACTCAAGAAGAGAAAGAAAATGCGGCATGTTCCAACGCGAGAAATATTTCCTCGCAGAAAGCTTAAGTTCATATGAAACATGGTATTCACAAAATAAATAAATAAATAAAAACAGACTTTACGATAGGAATAAATACCAAGAAATACACGCCGAAATTCGTAGAACAAAAATCGAAAACGCTACACCCAACTTTTTTCTTTCTTTCATGGTATTTATTATAGTAGCATTCAACCAGACGTTCACCAGTTCTGCATAGTCAGAGAATGGAGGGCACAATGAAAGTCACGCACAGAAAAGGCAGCGTTCATACTGTGAGTAGAAACGTTCGTTTCACTTTAGAAGGGTGGCAAGGATAAGCACCTCACCAAAATGGCGTACCAGTCCGGTTGTACACCGAGTCCATCATAAACATGTAAACATCATAAACGCTACACCCTGCTTGCAGACACGGTGCCCACCTCCGCGTGTGCACTCAGCTAATGCTCTTGCTCTTCGTCTCTTTCACTCTTTTCATCGCTTTATCACCTTCCCTCAGCGCAGGGTAGTAAACCTGGATGGCGCCACGTTAACCTCAGCTGTCACTCCTTCTATCGCTGTCTGTTTGTCTGTGTGTGCGTCACAGCAAACTAAGGCAAAGAGACAGACGAATGAAAAGATAGAGGCAGGGAGGTTAACCAAAGCAGATAATACGGTTTGCATCGTGCACCGGTGAAACGGGGGAGATAGAAAGGTAAGAAAAAAGTTGAGATATAGAGAGATTCCGAGCGCGCAGATATACGATCACGGCCGGTCACGATCACGGCACACTCTAGCAACGTCACAGGAATAAAAATTCTGAGTTTTTACGTGCCGATACGGCGATGTGATTACGAAGTATGCCGTAGGGGAGGGGGGGGGGGGTGGAATGTTTCTCCGGAATAATTTCGGCCCAACGGTGCTCTTCAACGTGCCCCCAATGCACGGTACAGGGTCGTTCTTTGCATTTCGCCCCCCCCCCCTCCCCCCAGAAAATGCGGCCGCCACGGTCGGAATTTGATCACGTGCCCTTGGCCTGAGTAGCGTAACGCCAAAGTCACTACATCACGCCTGCGGGCCAGATCACAGTACCACTTTACCGGATCACGTGCAGTGCCAATGAACACCGTTTTAACAGTCTCATTGTCCTTAAGAACTGCGCAGACACCCTTCTTCGCCCTCTGCTGCAATGTCTCAAGAGCCCGCGGAATCCCTATGCGGTAAAACACGCGAAGGTACTTAGGGAGGGAGAAGCATTTGAAGGAAGTGAGGACGAAGCCCTAGGGCACGTGGGTCTTGCACGCCGCTCGTAAGGGCCTGCAGCTTGGTGTGCACTCGCTCGGTCGTTGAAACGAATTTAGAGTTAAAGTGGTCGGCCCGTGGCGCCGTTTGAGAGTGGCCTTCGCGTCCTTTAACCTTGCGCTCGGCATTAGAAACGAAAAAAAAGAGAAATGTGTATATATACGCCGTCTTTTCCGGCCCATAGTGGGCATCTTGTGCTCAGTCCGCTTTGGCAAATTGGGGCTCAAACAGTTTCTTGACGAGCAGTCTAGACTGGTTTTCTATCCAGCAGAGATGTATTTCGGCTGAAGGTAATTCTATTTTTAGGGTTGCTTGCGAAAAATTAGGCGTTAAGTAGGTGAAAAAAGTAAATAAATATTGAGAATCGGTAAGGCCGCCGGTCCTTTATTAGATTGTTTGCAGTTATTAGTAGGTTATTAGCTTTATTAGCTTTCTTATTAGACGTCACGAGTTGATTTCGCAGCGTGACTTACCATGATAAATGCTAAAGCCGCAGACGGGCCTCGGTTTATTCTTTTCAAGCTTGCCTGCGATCCCAAATAATTAAATCGCGTGCAGTGAGCACCCTTAAACAGCCAATACCACGCGAAACTGCGACACCTAAAGACGTACAGTCCGCGGACTAAGTTCCGAAAAAGACGGCAGATAAAAGAACCAGGTTCGTTTGCAGTGGCAGAGAAACGAGACAAGTGTTCATTGCATTAGCAGGCTCGACGAAGAGCTGCGCGATGAAGGGCTTGCGCGCGTGCGCGACCTTGTACGGGAATCATTGTGAGAAAGAAAAGAGCATTTCTGCGGCCAGCGCTCTCCCTGTCCCTTGTCTCCCCAGCCGGGCTCCCTCCATTGCCGCGTTCCCTAACGCAGCCCCGCTTCCGAACCCCCTCCCCTAACTCTTGACGTCGTGCACACACTCTCTCTCTCTGTGTCGGCCTAATGCTGGTTTTCTGGCTTTTGCGTTACTCAGAGAAGAGTGAAAGAATGAAGATAAAAAAGAAACATGAGGTCGTTTACATAGGAAGTTTCCGAGCTGGCCTCCACTTATCCCCGAAAAAAAAAAGGCAATAAGGGAACGACACGAACAGTTGTTCTGAAAAAAACGACGAATTGTCAGAGGAATGCCCGAATGTAAACAGTGAATGAGAACGACGTTGTGGTTCTGTATACTGTTCTTCTTTAAGGAATCTAGCAAGAAAAAGTACGGGCCTTGAAAGACTACTAAAGGCGAGAATAATTCCGGAGTTGTCCTGTTTTTTTTTTCTGTTACCGCTTTCTATTTCCTTTTCCGTTCTCGCTAATGGGCTTAGTGGAAGCGGAGCGGGGTTTCTTCGCGAGCGAACGACAGGAGGAGCTGTTTGGCATTACTCGTGCCAACAGTGAGAAAGAAACGTTGCAAGGCATAGATATTCGATTTTAGTGTTTCCTGTAGCGCGCCCCCATCTTCAGCTTAGCGCGCGCTTTAAGGCTCCAACGTCGCTACCACACACCCATCTCCTGAAACACACGCACACACCCACCCATTTCTTATGGGAAGTCTTGCGTGAAATCCCTACTCTAGCGATTTCCCCTGCAAATCTTAAGCGCGTTTCTTATATAAACGCTTCAAAGTTCGAGAAAGCGTGTCTTGTGATCAAATATTAAACGATGGCTTCGCTAAGTATTTGAGCTATGGTACTCTTCTAAAGCTGTGCGCTTATCTTGGACATTTCTTCCCTTATATCGCTTAATAGCCTTTCAAGTAAAGCGATATTGGATTTGTGTTGTTTATCGCACTATCGAGAAATTTAATATACCGTTTGTTATTTATCTTTTCTGCGATATACTCCAGTCCCAAGCATTCCACTTCTGTCTCGCATATATGTTCAAAGCGAACAAAAAGGGGAACAAATGAAAAGGAGAAGAATGAAGCTGTGCCAGAAGCCACGGCATCATGGCACAGATGGCCGTCTCACAATTTGCCCTGTTGCACAGAATATTCCGGAACAAATGGAGAAAAGCGCTCGTGCGTGCAAAAACCGGGACCAGTCCTGTGAAAGCAGGATCACTAGCAGTTATGATAGTGATAACTGATGGTGCTAGCGTGCTGAACCGGACATTGCGCTCTACGGAGGTTTCCTTGGTGCTGCAGGCTCACAATCGATTAACATTGTATCGCTGTAGACCGTGCAGTTCCCAATAATGATTGAAGTTGGAGTTTCAAGCTTGCTGATTTCCATGACAATCCAGGGAAAGAGTCTTCGGAACGGAATGCCAGAAACCGGGGTTCGAAAGCATTCCTAGGCCTTGCAACAAGAGTGGAAAATGACTGAATGCGACAAATGCCCCAGCAATCATAGTAGTGACCAGGAAAGGGCTCAATACAGAATCATATCCTATCATCTCCATCACTTGTAAGACTGACATATTAGCGCGAACTATAACACTGCTGCAGAACGTGGACGTAACGGGTATTACGTATTTCGTAACGTATGAACCAACTATCCCAGCAACCAATACTTTTACACTAGAGAACTAAGAACGCGAGGTTGGCCTCAGCCTTTTATAAAATGTGCACAAGGAGGTCACGTGATGCGCAGATGTGAGACACGTGACTTGACGTGCATGCAGCGTCACTGCACCTGTCGCAGAGAACGACGTCACAGAGTTCCCAGGTGAAGTGGCTAATGTCGATGGCATTCAAGCGGCTGAAAGGTCACTAGAGCAGGACTTGAAGGCTTCATTCTCTCTTATTGCTCGCCAATGTCGAAGCTGTCACGGGCTAGATCGTAGTTGTGCGCAGTCGCGTGAATACCTAACGGATTCCCAATATCACATACTGCCCCTCCCTCTGTGAAGGCACCGACGGCACTGGCCCACTGCCAGTCGGTGCGGTGATTTAGGTCCCAAATTTTTTTATTCAATACATCGCGAAATGAAAACACAAATGAACATGACGAATGTATAACGCGAGTGAACGCCGATTAATAAAAAACAAATGTGTATGCGTACCTTTCGTCACGATGACCGCCGATGAAGGCAATAAATGTGTTCGTAGCTTTTGTTCAAAATTCCGTGGCACCTCTTTGTCGTGCGCTGCACAGCTTCGCTGGCCATCCGGCCACCTTCACAGAGTGGAATGATTCATGATTTTTTTTTTATCGTGCACTTTTATGTAAGCATACGCGAGTTCTCTTGCATTGCGCTCGCAGCGAACTGCGGTGGCCGCCGCGGCCGGGATCCTATACCCGACACCACGAGCTCAGCATCTCAATGCCACAGCCACAAGGCAACCGCCATGGGTTTGTACAGTCTTTGTGTTTGTGTCTGCTCGTTTTTTTGTCGCTTTTTACTACTTTATTTTGTCTCGCCTCTTCTATGATATCTTATTCCCTTTAGTCGCATTCCCCAACACTGGCTTGACAGCCGCACTTTACACTAACTAAACTACAAATTTTTCCTTATCTCTTTTTCTCCAACGCTCATGGCAGCTATTCACCTTCCCCTGGAAGCTTTCTATCAGGCTCTCATTCTAATGCGAAAACAATCAGCTCGTCAATGGACAACGGAAACAAAACTTACACGTTGTTCAAAAAAATAAAAAAAATGAACCAGTCAACGGAAGAACAGCGCGGTGGAATTTAAGAAGCACACGCAACGGGAACACGAGCACAGACGATGATCGTCTCAAGTTCTGCAGCACTGCTTTCCAATCATGTCATTTCAAATACCCCCAACGCGAGCATTAATTTAATAAAATGCCACTTCAGTGATGTACCGTGCACGGGCTAGGTAGAACGCGCTCTATCTTGGTCGCACAACGCATATAAAAAGGACGCGATATCGAACAGGTGTGCTGTGGCTCTACACTTCCTGAAATCGCGCTTTAACCCTCTATGTCTGACATGCCGAACTATTTTGGCGTCATACCCCGAGAAACGTCGAGAACGTACACGCCTTATTGCGATCTCTGAGAGGACCAACCTGACAGGCTGAATTAGAGCTCTACATCTGGGCTTGAGTGCTTGCACACTAGCGAATATCGCTCAGCGCTTTGCCATCGCACAGTGACACTTTGAAGGAGGCTAATCCGCCAGCACTTCCCCGGAATAGGTGCTGAAGACAGCCTGTATTGCTCTCGAAGAGATTATTCGTTGCATTCAATTGCTTTTCCTTCTTTATTTTTTCTCATTTTCCGGACGCATGCTGTCAGTGCTCAAGTGAGCTTTTATCTCTGCCGGACACTCGAGGCTTCCACGGACGGTTGCTCTCCGAGAACTTAATCTTCGCAAAGCACAAAGAGGGGGCGAAACAGCGTGCCTCCAGGAATTCCTAGCACCGTCAAACCATTCGCCCACCGCCAGTGGATTGTTGTGTGTGTCATACTCGCGATTCAGGATGCTCGATGTGCCAGAACACGATGGTTGTCGCCCAAAGGAAACTTCCGCAAGGACATCGTCGCATTGCTTGCTTTATATAGGGCCGAATTCTCTTTTCGAATACGCATACGTGCCTGATGTGCCTTCGGAAAATCCTTCGCTAATGACAAAGATATCCTGCCTATGAGACAGTCAGCGTTCGCGTAGATTCTGCAACGCAAACGCTCGCGGCCGGTTAGTGCCAGCTTGCGTAGTACCAAACGCATTACGGAGAATGAAACCGAGGAGACGTTTATTGCACCGGACAGCTCGTTTGGCAAGCGCAACGCGTTTGTAGCCTAACTTGGCGTCCCAAAACCGAACGTCACTTTAATGCCCGTACACAATGCTGTCCGCATTGGAAAGAAGCAACGGTTGACAGGGTACACAAATAAGCAGAAATACAACGTGACGAACTGAAAATATTAACTATAACATTTCCGAAATATAGCATGTATATACCCTTCGGCAAGCCTCCAAGCTAGCGATATCTCCGCTTGAAATAGTTTTCGATATGCGACGGCTGGACCTCGTCAATGCAGAACCTACGTATAGATCACACCCGTGATGTGAACCGTCATTTGATAAACTGGTCCGCCTTGGTGAAGGCAAAAAAAAAAAGAAAACGGGAAGAATACACGAAATATTTCTCTACTCACAGCATCCTTTGCTTGTGAACTGACATTTGAGCGACTTGATACAGATGCATGACCGATTGACCGACGCTGTCAATGCGAGCAGTCGCCAATCTGGGTAGATGAAAGGAAGTTTTACAATTTCATTTAGACCTATATACCATGTCGCGATTTACAGCAAGTGCAGTATAGTAGAGCCTGCCTAACGTGCCTGCCAGTACAGATAGAAGTACACTGTGAACGGTTGGGGCCTACAACAGAACTGAAACCACGACAATGACGCAACTGCCTTCATGAAAATGCCACAGAAGACAAAACAGAGGAATGTGCAACCCATCTGTCGGGCATTGCAAAAAGTAGAAAATCTACTTTGTTCATTTTTATTCATGGGAAAAAAAGCGAGACCTGTGACATTTGGCTGTCGCGACTGGGTTAAGTTGGGACCCGTGACATTTACTGCGAAGTCGGTACTGTCTCGCTAAATTCGGCGCGATTGTGAATCCCTACCTCCGACGCGATCGGCTCATTCGCTTCACATGCATGCACGTGTATTCCTCAACGTGACCTCGACGCGCCTTCGCTTCTTTTCCCCTGCCCTCTTTTGGAATCATGCCCGAGTGCAGGGAGTCGGTCAAATCTCTCGGCTATTGAACTTTGAGGATTAGACGCCCCAATCCCCAGGCTGCCAGGGCAGTCGAAATGCGCGCGGGGGCTCGTACTGTAAGTGGGGCGTCGATAATGTCGACGAACGCGACGACGCTATTTTTAAGGCGAAGCTTTCTTTGTCTCGGAACGATGTTGCACAAGACACACGGCCCAGGGCCCGCACGTGTGCTTCGAAGCGGATTTTCAGGGCCCCGCGGCCAAGTTTTAACTTCTACGTTCCGCTGAGGCTGCAATCAGCGCATGACCATGTGGCGAGAGACAAATCAAGAGAGAGGGGAGAGAGAGAGATAGATAGATAGAGAGAAAGAGGGAGAGAAGGGGGAAGGCAGGGATGTTAACCAGTCGAGAGTCCAGTTGGCTACCCTACGCTTGGGAAGGGAGGAGGGGAAGAGAGGGAAGGGAGAGAGAGAGGGGAGAGAGACTTGCACGGACTGTCACTGAGTCAAAGGCGCTCGTGCAAACCAGACATCCTCAGAACGCACGGAAGAACCTTAATTGCCTTCCGAGCCGACAAGACAAAGCAAAAGAAACCACTAAACATCGTATAACACGAGGTGGACAGTTACCGGCGTGAATGGTGCTGGAGTGTAGATTGTTTCCTGAGAGAATGTAAGTAAAGCGAGCGACGAGCGAAGGTATTCGTCAGCTTACAGCGCCAGTATAGCACATTATTGGCGCAATGTCCGTAACTGAATCAAACGCGCGCTTTGCCCTAATCTTTCGATTGAATGATCGCAAGCTGTATCATATCAGAACCGATGCTTTTTATTTGTATGTCCACTTTACTTAGTTTTTTTAAGTTTCACAAACATTGGATCACGCGTCAGCAAATTTCGAGTAAGTGTCAAACAAGATATTCGATAGTAGTGATGCTAATGAAATCGTTTGAAGGCTTGCGCAACGCCGATACAAATATCGCGCCATGCTTCATGGACACTTCCTAAGGGCTTCATAGTGAACGGACCAAGGTTTGGTGGGCTGATTTTTGACGGGCTGTCAATAGAACTCGCAACATTACTCGTTTATTCAAATCGTCAAAACCACAGCTTTCCTGTCTATCTGATACTTAAAAACTGAAATGGGGACGGCGCCTTTTCTAAATATTTTCTAGTCGCGGATTACGTTCTTTTCTTTCTGTCTTTTTTATTCTAATAAGTTCATGCGCGTGGAGAAAAGAAAGTTAACGAAACACGGCACCGTATCTTCAGAACACGTGGAGAAGAATTTCGCGGAATTCCAACAGCGTTTCAAATCATTTGAATGTCGGAGCCCGAATGACCACCTGTTTCACGACTATTTCTCGGCGATGACGATAGGTTGCAGCTGAAACTACATAGAGCAGCTAGAGCTCATCGACCTTCCCCGTTGCAGACCAAAAGCTGCATGAATCTGAATAATTGCAGGCAGCGAGAGAGCGTTTCCTCGGTTTTATAGGAACTGCGGCCTTCGGTCTTCAATGACTTATCAATGTGACATTGCAAGACGTGCTGAGAACAGCAACGTGTGCGATGACACCAAGTGCAGAATGCCTCTCCGCAAGAAAAAAGCCGAGGCTTCCGAATACAGTGCGGCACCTGCGGATTCCAGAGGTTTTGGTTGTACGCCTCGCTTGTTTTGAGTTGTGCATCCTTGCCCTGCAGTCAGAAAGGCGAACGCTTGAACATTGGTCACCACCCGTGTCCTATATTGACGCGCGTGATGGTCGAGTTCTGTGTATATAGGTTCCGGAATTACGATACTAAGCTTCACGATTTATTTATCTTCTTACTTTTTGTTTATTTCCCTGATCGTTCGTAAAGAAATAACCGCAAGAATGACAAATCTGCTGCGACAATCGCGACAGTTATCGTTCAGATTTTGTTGAGTTTCACAGCCACCTTACAAATTCGTGTCAGTGAGGCAAGAACTAGAGCTTCACCTTAAATACCAGTCTTCGAATCGTGGTAAAAAAAAAAAAGGTAATTTAGCGAGCACAGCAAAGTTTTATCGTTCGATATCTCTGACCGGTGTTCTCCGCGTTGGTCACCTGTACGCAACTTCGTGTTCGCAATTGCGGTATACAGGCTGTGTGCAAACAGTCGCCTGTGCGCCTACCCTCTCCCACCCCCTGTAGGCAATGACGTCACGGCCTCAAGAAGCACTCAGCTACTTTGTCATTTCAGTATGCCAGAAAATTTGCGCGACATTCCCTAAGGCGTGGCTTTCGTCGCATTTATTGCGGAGCAAAAACGCAACAAATTTTAGTAAGCTTGCACTGAATTCGCAAATTTAAATGCTCTCTTTATGACTTTTTGTGCGGCTCATGATGGGAATGACTTGTCTCAGAAAGCCTAGATAAGCTCTCCACTTCGTTCTGCTGTACGTGCGACAGCTGCTTGTTTTGATAATGTAGATAACTTTTGAACTATTTTCTCGTAAATTAGCATTGAGCAGTTCTAGCTCAGGTGTATATCAGTGTGCTTTTCTGTTTTCGTGAATTCTCGTGTGACTCTTTATCACTAAAATGAAAAAACACGATATGCGAAGTAAGCGAACGAATAGCTCCAAATTGTCACCCTGTCAGAGTGCAGTGACGTCGTTTTCGTCTGACATAAAACTCAGTGTCGTGACAAGAAGCGGTTCAGTGTGATCGCCCACGCATAATGCATTATCCCCCCACTTCGGTACAGTGCATGCGATCCACCAACCAAACATTTATGCAAGCTAACTCTTCTTAAGAAAGAAACGTTCGGACACTCTGGAAACACCTCTGGCGGGAAGTCTCAGAAGTTCGGTCTAGACATGCCAGATGGTTTAGGTAAGCAGGCTCAAGCAACCGAGAAATCGGAAAACAAGCTTTGGCTCCTCCTAAAAGACGAGGTGTAATTAAACTGTCTACCAAAGTATGGTTGCGAAAACTAATGCCCGATGCAGCAGCTTCCAGTGAAGCTAATTACAGCTAGTCGGTCACACGCGGGTAATCATTTGCCTTTCCCTCGACGCAAGGAGGTCCAAACCGATCAGTTTCTCGTTCGCGCGGCGAGCTCGGATATGCACTAACGCGCGTACGTCGAAGGGCTACAATAAAGCTGTCGGATGCTACTTTCACTTGGCCCGTGGGCGAACGCGCCCGCACGTACGTGTCGGCGGTGATTCATGGCACGACGGAAAGGGTGACGGGCCTCACTCGTCTATACAGCGTTCTCCTTTAAGCGCGCTTACGCAAAGAACGGGCGTTCACTTTACAAAGTGCCACCGTTGGGGTTACAAAGTACCGCGACTCTCACCGCCTTACAACACCGCGCGTGCCGGCGCCTTTGGCGACGCGGGGCGCGGCGCGTGGTCTCGTAGCGATGCAACTCTGGTTCGTGTATTACCCGTCTTCAGGGCGTAGACAGCGGGTAGGAGGCGGAGGGGTGGGAGAGGAGGAGGAGGATAGAGAGAGAGGGAGAGGGAGTGTGTGTGTGAGTGAGAGAGGGAGGGAGAGGGAGTGTGTGTGAGAGAGAGAGGGAGAGGGAGTGTGCGTGTGTGTGTGTGAGAGAGGGAGTGTGTGTGAGAGAGAGAGGGAGAGGGAATGTGCGTGCGTGAGAGAGAGAGGGAGTGTGTGTGTGTGAGAGAGAGAGAGAGGGAGTGTGTGCGAGAGGGAGAGGGAGTGTGTGCGAGAGAGAGAGGGAGAGGGAATGTGCGTGTGTGAGAGAGAGGGGGAGTGTGTGTGTGAGAGAGAGAGAGAGGGAGAGGGAGTGTGTGTGAGAGAGAGGGTGTGTGTGAGAGAGAGAGGGAGGGAGAGGGAGTGTGTGTGTGTGTGAGAGAGAGAGAGAGACTTAGACTCGCCCGAAGTTTGCTTCGCGTTACAATCTTTTTAATGGCGGGCCGCCTAAGCTGCTTTCCCACCCGGCTTACGCACAGCGTCGCCTGCCAGCGGCACGATATCGGTGGGAGGAGGGGGGGGGGGCGAAGTGTCCTACACGCCGGAGCGAATACATGCGCCAACACTGACTGGGCGGTTCCCCCGGGTTATTAGTGTCACGCGCAGTGTTTCTACGCAGGACTTTCACCCGCCGATAGAGATGCGAAGTTGCGTTGGACCCGTTGCGGCACACAGGGAGCGCGTTTCGGACGAAGATGAGTGATGACGTTGGCAGGAATCGATTTCGAGCGGAACATCTAAGTGGGAGAAAATAGATTGATTGCACGTTCGGTATTCGTTGACTCTAACGTAGTAGCATTCTGTTTTGGCTTTTTTGGGGTTTATCAGATGGATTGTGAAAGAAAGACGTTATTTCTGATAAGCGTTGGGCGAGTGTTTTAGAGACATTGTCGAAATTTTCAGGTGTCGTAACGCTCCGTTCACTCGTGCTGTTGTCAGAAGTATAGTTTCGGAAAAAATATATGTAAGATCTGTTGTAAGTTCTACTCGATATTAAGAAAAAGTGTGCGCCAATTACTTGGAAATTTAGGCCAAGCATTTCTCATTAATGGATATAATAACTATATTTGCATTTTCCAACATGAGCACGTGCACGTTCACGGAGTGCACAGTTCTCGTTTCCCAATATTCATTTCAGTCGCAGAATTTGAATACCACTTTGCTGACAGCGTCAATAATAATCTATTTTGATATTGTTGTATTTCACTTTTTTTTCTTTTTTTGTTTTTGTCGGGGACGTTCGGGGCTTCTAAATTCATGATTAATTACTTGCGCAACCCAGATGAATGACTAATCGCATGGAGATGGTTCATTTACATGGTCTGCAACGCTCGGCCTTCGCATGTTCGCTGTGCTGTGTTTGAGCATAAAAACGTTCCTGTGGATAATCATCCCTATTTGATTGAAGAAGCCTCGGCGATAATTGTATAACCTTGTTAGGAAAGTGATAAAAACACAGTTGTCTTACCATGCACTATTTGTCTTGTTGGCTCGTTTGTTTATTTGTTGTTTCGATTGTTTGAGCCGGCCAATCTTTGTTATGTACTGCTTGCACAAGAGAGGAGTAGCAGGCATCATTCATGATATCAGCTACTCCTACACACACATTTAATAATATTAAAAAAAGAGGTCTTCATAATATCGATGGCAGCGACTAGGCTATATGGCACAGTTAAGTACGGACACTGGCGCCTGTATTTTTTAAGGCGAAAGCCTTAAGGGGCTTACATCCCCGATGGCCCGATGAAGTAAAAATCGTACTTTTATCGGCCGTATAAAGTTGTAAAAATGGGCACACTAACTAAATTAACAAGCATGGTGTCACGCGCACACAAGCAAACCCGAACACATCTCGCTCGATGAGCGCGGAAAGTCGTAGTCAAAACGCTGCAGTGAGGAAACGAGGCAGCAGCAGCGAGCAAATCGACCTTCGTGCTACGTACCTCTCGCTTCAGCGCGACCTAAGCATTGAAAACAGCGCAGCGCTGTCTCCGTACCCGTAGCAGCTGGCTTTCCAGATGCAGCGGGCCGGCCCGGCGCGCATGTCCGCCCGGGCCACCCGGAGTAGAACGCGCCCCTCCCCCCTCGTTGCCCTCCCCCGAAGCCATGGACGCGACGAAAGGCGGCGCGCTTCCCACCCGCATTCCTCCGTTGCGTGCGCGAGATTTAGCCGTGATCGCCAGCTCACCATCGCAAGTTTCCACTCGCACATAAAGCATAAGGCGCGGAGACGATTTAATCGCCCTTGGACTTTATGTGGAGCCTCACGGCGTCGGCGACGGCATTAAATGCGCCTGGAGCGTCCATGTAATCGCTATCGCAATAAAAACGCGTCATCCAGCACAATTGGTACAGACGCTATCATCATCAGCAATGACTCCTACCTCCTAAGCAATAAAAAATGGAATGCCTCATCCCTCTCGTAACGCAGAGGCCACAAGCACTCACTAAAGTAAAGCGTACAGTGCATACTTCATTGGAATCACGCGCGCAACGTACAGAAACGCAACGTCTAGTCGAGTGGTACACAAAAAATATCAACCGCGCGGCCTACTCACTGGCGTATATCCCCGTAAGAAAGCGAAAAAAAAAATGCAATGGCTCGTCCCTCTTCTAAATGCAGAAGCTACAAGCACTCGGCAAAGTGAAGCGTACACGCATACATTCATTGGAATCATGCATACAACGTACAGAAACGCGGTGTCAAATCTAGTGGTACAAAAAAAAAAACCGCATGACCTTCTCAATGGGTCATACCCCCTTAAGCAATGACTCAAATGCCCGTAAGCAAAGAAAAAATGCAATGGCTCATATCCCCGTAAGGCCAGGGCTACAAGCGCTCACGAAAGTGAAGTGAATAATACATATATTCATTGAAATATGAATACGTTTCAACCCACTGCTACGAAGATGCAAGGTAAAGTCGAAGAGAAACGTTGTTGGGGCGAGTCTGACACCGCTATACGAGGGCGCCGAGCCGCAACTAATCGTAGAAAACGAACCGAAGAAGCCAAACTGCCAAAGCAGCAACGCGACGATGCGAGACGGCGCTTTACCAAGTGTGCATTATTGCAATATTTCCACCAGATTGCCTACAATTTGCAGCTTGCGGCGATATTTGGTTCTTCAAACAAGTTCGGGTTTTCGTTTACACGATATATGCGCTTGCTTTTATTGCGCGTTTCATTTGCTGTTTTACCAAGGTACGAGGTGTTCCGCGGTTTATGGAAAGGTGTAATGGTTCCAGGACTTACGTTTGGAAATGTGGTTGTTTGCTTGAAATTAGTAGTCCAATCAGGACTCTGTGGCAACCAAAGGTCAGTGGGACGCCTCGCATTTGGCGCTCACGGGAATACCACAAACCAGGCTGTGCAGGGTGATGTAGGCTGGAGAAGTTTTGAAGTGAGGTAAGCTCACAGCAATATTGATTATGAAGTATGACTGGGGAATATGGAAGAAAGAAGAAAGTAAATGGGCTCGGAGAGTGTTCAGGTATTTCTACAGGAAGAACATTGACTCACAGTGGAGGAAAAGAACTAGGAAGCTTACCAGCAAGTATGCGACCTGTATTATGAGCAACTTGGCAACAAAGAACATCAAGCGGAGAGTCAGAGAGGCTGAGATAATCTCATGGGTGACGGCAATGAAAAAAAAAAACGGCTATGAGTAACTACTCAAGGGCAAAAAACGAAATCGGGAAAAATATAATTTATGATAACTTAAAGGGAAGCTCATTGCTTTTCGAAGCGAGATCAGGATGCCTTAGAACAGGCACTCCTAAAGCGAGATACAACAAGGAATAAGAAGCATGTTCTTGCTGCGGCAAGGCTAGGTAAACGATGGAGCACGTTTTATGTGAATGGGGAGACATCTGCCCAGGGGTTCATGTAGCCACCTCTGGCCTTCTTGAAGCCCTTGGGTTCAGCGACAGCAGGGGGAAGTAAACATGTCCAGAATAGAGACCAGTAAGAGGCGAGTGGAAGATTGGTAGAAGAAAAGTAGGAAAACAGCACACAACGGAGGCGTACAAAAACATAAGTTCACAATAGGGGTCCAGAAAGCTTGGTTATGGGAATTCATCGTGTTTTATTCTTTACCTTTTTTTCTTCTTTAACATAGGTAGGTAATTAGACTCTGTAATAACAAGGGCTTGGTGGCGCAGCCCACCGCCCCATTTTAAAGGGGACGCTCATAGCATCCGTCCGTCCGTCCGTCCGTCCGTCCGTCCATCCATCCATCCATCCAGCAGGCTTTCACCTTTACGTGTTACAGGAGTGTAGCATAGCATGCTGCAGAACATTTATTGGTTTTCAATATCCGTAAGACTCGCATGTCGACATTCATAAAATTAGGACTTAAGAGAAAAAGCATAGCAGTTATTTCGGCGACTGGAAGGGCGACGCTAACGTGGGCTTCCCCACATAATAACACTTGCTGTGGCGAAGCCATGTTTGACGTCCGCTCACAGAAATAGTACGTAGAATGGTTGGCGTGAGGAGCTTTTCAGGCACGCCACGAGCACCAGATGCAGGTTATCGATACAAAGTGAGGTCGTATGTGCAATCGCTAAGCAATGTCATCAGTGCTCACATTATCGCACAGCCATTAGGAACTCAGTGAATGCCCACACGGCCGCTGTGAGCCATATGCTCTTTATGAAAGAGTGTATCGATTTACTTAATTTCTCGCTGTGTTCCTCTTGTCAGCTTGTCACGTCGTTGACATGAACGTATCAGGTGAAGATCCACTGGTATTCACAGATTTCAAATGAAACTTGACGTGAAGTACAAGGTTACTCACAGAGCCACACACAGCGAGCTTTGCAAGAGGAATGGAAATGGTTGTGAATTCACACCCGTCTTCTTGTTTTGCTAATATGCACAATATTTAGCACAATTAAGTGCTCTAGTCATTCTAGAAATGGCTGGGGTAAATTTCCATTGCGGAAGATAAAAAATGGCTGTAGCTTAGCTAAGGTTAAGCCCAGGATGCGAAGCATACTAGCCTTTATTTTAACGCGACAGCGTTAAGGAGCTCGTGTCGCAGAAAAGCCGGTGTCATCGGCGTCGGCTCAGGCGTGCTGCGCTTGCTCAGGCGCACATTTCGTTGTCGCGCCGAGCGCTGCGTTGCTCGACGCTCACCGCGTCCGATGCGAGGCGCGTAGTCGCTGCGCCGTAGCAAAGCCACCTAGAAACAGTCTCTGTAGCACGCCGCAACCTTCGCTTCTCATTCCAACGAGCAGCTCTGTCTCCAGGAGGCATCTCACCTCGTGAGTGTCTAGCAGAGGCAAGCGCAGCTGCTTATATACCGCCGCGACGCCGCGAGCGACGGCGCGAGTTGGAGCTCCGTTTCTCCTCTGTCGTGACGTCACGGTGTCACGTGGTATTGAAGGCGACACCGCCGCGCCTGAGGAGCTGGGTTGAGCCCTAGTAATATGCTTCGCATAAAAAGGGCTTCCATGGATGGTGAGTGCTAAACGGAGCAATAAGCTGCCATGAACGCCTCGTGCGTGTGCCACCGTGAGCAAATGTATGCGAACCAGGGATTGCGCGAAGAAACTCATTTTATCCTCTGTCTGTGAATGCAACTTGAAGTTAAAGATTGCAGCCGAAACTTGGAGTTAGGAATTTTCTAGTGTACTTGTCAGTTTCCGCTTACGCGTGTTAAATACAAAGAAATTCTGTTTTTTCGCTGACCCTGTGGTCCGTATACTTTTGCTAACGAGTGTACACCCCTTTTCAATACCAAATATATTTGATTTCTACAAACTATGAAACCAACACGCTCATAATTCCTGACTGCAAACATTTTAGTATCTTGGAGATTATTACGATCCAAGGAAATATTTTGTGGCTCCTTATCTCGCCCTACAACATCTTAATTTCGCCGGCACGTTCTCGGAGGTATGTACTCAATTTCTTAGAGTTTTTTTACCTTAGAAAGAAAATCTAGCAGTTCTTTCAGGGTGCTCCTGTATTGTCGGACTGCGGTATGGGCCAGCTACCCCTTTTGATGTGCCCGACACCAACTCCTACAACATACCGTACTGTGGAGTAGGATTGAATATGACGCGAGATGTAGCAGACAACGCGGTTGTCACCACCCAGCATGACTCAGCGGATGAGGAAGAGATCGAGGCAATCTAAATTTCCCCATGGGCGAGACAATTATCTTTCGACTGAGCGCTGTAACCACAAGTTGCATTGTCCTCTATTGCAGCGAATGTCAGCGAAGTGAGCAATAGTTCACAAATTGCGATAAGGTGGGTTTTCGATTTGCAGGTGGATATTTGCTGGACGTCAACTGGCGTAAGGTAGAGTCATTGGTGGTATTGGTGAAAGTAAATCATCTAAGTCATTCTGAAAAGGACACTAAAGAGAAAACCAGTATGAGCTGCATTAGTAAATTACCCTTCTACCAAGACGAAGAAAAGCCACTGTTACCGCAAGAAGAGCCTTGCTAATCCAATAAAGACGCGTAAATGGAGAGACTGGTGGCGACGCCGGCGTGAAGTATCCGCACCAAGTCGACGTGACGTCATCAATATCAGCGGTGCTTGCTCGGAAGTTTCCATGCGTAAATATTGACTCCATTCTATACCAGAAGAGTTCTTGACTGAGCACAGTAAGTTTCGAGAACTATCACTGAAGCAGAATGGCCCGACTACTAGAAGGTAAGCACGAGAAGTGACGTACCGGTGCTGTGTTTCGGGCACAAAGTTGAAAAAAAAAAATACTTAATTCTCTCTCTTTTAGAGCCATTTGTCATAGCACGAAACGAAATGTATACTGTAAGAAGCAGCGGCAGCTTCGATGCAAATTCACAAATATAATTACATAAATGTGCACAGTCCTTCATTAATTACGGTTTCGCTCGAAGAGCGAAGCAATGACAGCGATAACAAATACGCAAGGCCAGCGCAGCGGTGCGCTTACACAGCTCTCAGGAGGCTACCAGGCGTCATAGATATATCAGACGCGACGGATGTGACGTCATGTGGCGAAACTGCGTCTTTATCGCAAGGCGCGTTTTTAGCGAGCAAAAACGTGACGCGGGCCATACACCCGCGCCGCCACGGAAACGAGGGCACCTGCACTAAGGAAATGATAACGCGGCGCGTATGGAGGAAGAAAAGCATAGGAGAGGACCCGGCTGGCACGGACGTATTCGAGAATGTGTGGCGGAAGTCACGTGCCCTTTTTCGCAAAGGACCACTGAGACCGGTACACCAAATGTAAACGTTGCCACAGCAATCACGCTCCTAAAGCTCTCGCTGCTGCTCTAGGCCTCTGAAAAATGAGGTAACTTTTTCTGGCTCGTGTCTTTCTCGTAGCACATTCTGTTCGCGAGGCAAGCTTTGGAGCATGATGTGTAAGTTTGAAAGTTGTGTTTGGGTCTGTGAGTGTGAGTGTCAGTCAGCAACAGAACCGCTCAAGTAATCATGGCGTGGGTCTTCGTCGTCGTCTTCAACGTGCCACGGAAAAGCGCCGGAGCGCGTCCGCATCACTAAAACTGTTACAGAAGTTTCGTTGACTCTATTCTGACGCGCGTACGCACCACATACTACCGGCAGCTTGTAGCAATGCAAGTTCAAAGCTTCCACCCACCTGCTCCGGCGAGCAGATTGGAGGCGCAACGGGAGATGCACACCAACATGGCTGCATTTCCGGTTTCAAAAACGTTACGTAAAGTCCGCTCCTATTTTGTTTCTTTCCTCCCTGACGGCCCGGAATTCGCTTTGCGTCTTCATGCCTGATCACGCTTAGTAGTGTTTTTATGGCCGCGCCAGCAATCGCACTCAGGCCGTCGCTGCGATCCCCCGCCGATGTGTTCCGCCAAGATATTCAGCCGAGATGACGCACGGCCGCCTTCAACATCTAGTGGCGTTCTCCGACTGTCCCACATCCTGCTCACAAAACTAGGCTTGGTATCGAGGCCCCCTATGCAAATGAATGAATGTATGAATGCGTCCCCCTTGAAACGGGGGGTGGTGGGTTCCGTCATCAAGCTCTCGTTCTTGTTTTGCCGAATGTCCAAGTTATCTTTTTTGATAAAAGAGAACGCACACAAAGAATTTCCAGCAACATACTTTCTGAACTACTACTGGAACCTTTATTTTTGTACGCCCTCGTTGTTTCTGGTCTCCTCACTTTTCTGCCGACAAACCTCCAATCGCCTCTCCATGGCGGACATGTCCACTTTGCCCGTGCTATCACTGAAACCAAGGGCTTTAAGGAGTCCAGAGTAGACTATACCGACAGCTGGGTAGATATCTTCAGATTATGATAAAACACGTTCCTTCCTTTCCTTAGCTGTACCGCAGCAGGCACATGCTTCCTCGGTGTATGTGTTCTAAAGCCTCCTCATCTCGCTTCGAAAAACCCGGATGGATGGATGGATCTTATGAGCGTCCCCTTTGGACCGGGGCGGTGGGTTGCGCCACCAAGCTCTTGCTATTATACTGCCTAATCTCCTACCTAGGTTAAAAAAAAACCTATAAACTCCCACAACCAAAATTTCTGATCCCCTACTGCGAACTTTGCTTTTGTACGTCTCCGTTTTTTGTCGTTTCCCTACTTTTCTTCCACCAATCTTCGAGTCGCCTCTTACTAAGCTCTATTGCGGACATATTTACTTTCCCCGTGTTCTGGCTGGACCCAAGGGCTTCAAGGAGGCCAGTGGTGCCTAAATGGACCGCTGGGCAAATGTCCGCACATTCCAATAAAACACGCTCCATCGTTTCCCTAGCTTTACCGCAGCAAGCACATGCTTCTTCATCCTTCTTATATCTCGCTTTCAAACGGAAATGCAGCGCTGTTTCGCGCGGATGCCAGGAAACTGGCATGGCGGTGATTGCATTACTTCCGTAGATAAGACAAACTTTCGGTGGAACGCAGCATTAATTAAACGCTTTCCTGTCGAAAAACGAAACTGTGACGTTCGCTTTCTCTTCTACGCTGATCAATTTATTACCGCGAAAATAACCAAAACTGAACAATGATTTGTTAGTACAAACTGATTTGGCGGTTTTCTTTAGTATCCCTTTAAATGGCAAGCACTAGCCGCGATGGCTAACACGTCTGCCAACTCGAGCTAATTGCGCAGCCAATGATCTTCGGCATAAGGGGCAATTGCATATTGAGCGGAAGCACAGTGCTTTCGCTCTCTATGGACAAATTTGATGGCGGAGGCAAAGCCGTCCAACGCAAAAGTAAAAAGAAAGAAAGAAAAAGAACGTAGTTACATTAGCAGTCCGTGCACGTTCGTTTACCGGTAATTAAAGGTGCCGTGCGCACGGCCTGCCCGAGATAACTTGCGCAAACTTGTTCACTTCCGCGTTGCGCAGCCAATTCTCGAGGAAGTTTATATTCAAGCCACTTCCTGGCGTTGAGAAAACTTTCCTAGTCGGTGGTGTACCGTGTAAATAACTTTGCCGCCCTGGGCCCGTAGCTGTGGACTGCGTCGGTCGATATCGGGTCTCAAGTTTCGGCTGCTAAGCGCGCCGTCAGACACGTCGAAGCAGAGAGTTCACGAAAAGCGTTTGTTTCACGGCGTTTCGCTGCGGAAGCTGCAGGACGCATCGTAGGAGTCCTATATTAGATAAACGTTTCCCTTATTATTTTTAGCTGTTGTTGTTCTTCGCTGTTCCATTAACGCGCTTCGTTGCGACAACCTCGCCAGCGACGGAGTGCAGGCCAGTAGCTGGGCCGGCTTGCGGTCTTGCGGATGTGGGGCAGCCCTGGTCAAGCTAATTGCTACACACAGCGAAGCAGGGAGAGGCGGAGAGAATCTATCGCCGGGAAATTGGAAGCGAGTTCGGGCTGAGCCATGAGTGCTCGGACTTGTTTGTTCTACGCAGAAGCCGGAATAAAAAGAGCGGAAAGGCGGACCGATAAGTGATGAAGAAGTGGAGGGACAGGAAGGGGATGTTGAGAGCAATAGGCTCACCCTGGCTTGAAGCTAACGTCTTGGTTAGTGGGGGTTGCTAGATTTGCGAAACGCGTTACTAGGGCGAGATCGATTGAGACACGAGTAGGGGACACAGACTCACAGCAGACAAAGGAACGCTTTAGAGCATCAGTGGCGAGTATGGGTAGTAAATGTACCGTTCGGTGGGAGGGAGGGAGAGAAAGAGAGAAATGAGATAGGAAACGCAGAAAGGTTACTCAGAAGAGTGTCGTTCGGCCTGTTACTCTGACTGAGGAGTGATCGGGGTGGAGGGGGACGTCATTCTTACATGATGCAACCCAGTGTCAAATATAAGTGGCAGTCGTAACCCAGAGCCTGTGGTTGTCGTCTGCGTTCTTGTGCGCCATTCGATTTTGCGGCGGAAGCATGGGCGCTATAACGTCAAACTATTCCTATATGTTTTTATTCCAATCTGCCAATCTCTTGGCGTCGCATTTGCCCAACCGCCGACGTAAGCAATGGGCGGTGACCCGCAGGATCGTCTGAACAAACCAATGAAATGCTCTATTCGTTTATAGGAGATCACTTTTGTTTGCTTTAAGAACGAATAACATTATCTACACTGAAGGGCTTGTACTTTCAAATTGGCTAACAAGAGGCGAGGAGCACGCTCAAGTGGAGATGGATTCGATGGGGCCGAGCCAGTGCACTGAAAATTGATAACCGGATGAAGAGGGTGGTGCCGGCGCCTGCGATTGGTCCGCTTTCCCTGCTTAGCTTGCAGTGGCTGGTCGAAAATCGCGGCGGCATGCAAGGGAAGGTTTACGAATGCCGCTAAAACGGATCCTCAGCAAAGAAGATTTGGCAGAGCGAGGTTGTAAACGTGCCGAAAGTGCTCAAAAACATTACACGGCTACGAAAAAAGTTTTATTATATGCAAATAAACCCAAGTACTCCGGCAGGCGTGAGCAGCCAGTGCCTGAGCGTTCGGCGGCCGCCATCTTTCATTCCTTTCGGAACGGGGCAGCCTGCGGCTATTCAGAAAAAAAATTCAGTTTTGTTCGGCATAATAATGCATCTTTAACGCGTACAAGTCAGTTTGACGCAGCGAGTTGTCGCGGTTTTGTGACGTCGCGTGACAGGCAGGTGTAGTGGGTGCAGCCAGAAAACGTTTGACCGATAGCCGACGGCTAATGGTAAAAGGCGTCGAATCCTAAATAACTATTTTTCCTTTCTTCCGTCTAATCATGCATAATCAGTGTGTACGCGTCATATCAGGTGGGGAGCTATCGCGGTTTTGGTGACGTCGCGTGACAGACAGGCGAAGGTGATGTGGTCCAAAAAAGTTTTTGACCAATCGCGGAGGGCCGATTGCAGAATTAAAACAGAAAAGTTTCGAATAGCTTTACGTTATAGCGCCACATGTTGCGCAAATGTGGCCTTAGAAATAACCACGTTCCCCTTACGCATGGTTCGGGCCATGGATTCAGCGCATCTTCAGCCTTTCAGCGCGCGTGGTTCCGATCACAGCGCATGGCAGCAGTAGGATAAGATAAAGAAATTATGGGGTTTTACGTGTCAAAACCACGATCTGATTATGAGACACGCCGTAATGGGGGACTGAGGAAACTTAGACCATCTGGGATTCGTTAACGTGCACGTAACTCTAAGTACACGGTTGTTTTCGCAAGTAGGATAAGATGATTACTTGGTATACTAAGCAGCCCCATGAGGTAAGATGAGCGCACCAGGGGTAGGCGGACTGGACCAGAAAAAAAGATAGGTTGGTTACCTGCGTTATCTCAAGTGCACGAGCCGAACCACGCATGCGTCTCATGTAGCGCCGGCAGGTGATGCCGTAGGTCACCATTCATTCGTAAATTCTACTGCAGTGTCAAACTTCAGCAGCAGGCAAAACACAAGCACACTGAACCACGGAATTTTCCTTAGAAACGTCGACTCATTCAAGCCATTGCGTTGGAACTACTCTTTCGGCAAGTACGTAACGCCTGAGGAGAGCGTACGTAGATGACGTCACCGCAATACGAAATAAAAAATTAAAAAAAAAACAAGCACGAAAGATGCACATTTATACTTTTCAATCAGCACATATCTTTTTGGGCTTGCTGTAGCCCGATATGTCACAGTGTATTCGTGACTAGCGTGTACCAACCCAGTATTCTTCCACCAATGCTAATAAAAAGCTTGGCTTCTTTTCCCAAAGGAGTTTCCGGTTCCGCTACAACTCGGTTAAATCTTCAGAATTAAAATCGGAATTAAGAGTATCTTTATTCATTCATTCTCGCATTTTAATTAACTTTGATTCGTGGGGTTCATTGTGCTAAGAGAAAGATAAATGCGATGACAACAACAGGAAGATTCACTGTTTCACTGCACATCATCATATGTGTGAACGCTCAACTAGCTTTCCTACTGCAATGCGCACTGGGCGAATGTAGGTAACCGTTTAAAGAAATAAATAAACACATAAATAAGTTTAGTTTGCTACCCTGCACAGGGAAAGGGAAAAGGGGAGACACTTAGATAAAGGAAAGGAAAACCACTTACAGAGAAAGAAAGTGAGATTAGGAAGAAAATTTGCCGTGGCTGAACGCGCTTAGAAAAGTTTGTCGAGCGATAGCACGGTTTTCCTTGCTTTAGGGAAAGGATACAGACGCTGCTCGGCACCGTCGGGAAGTAGCGAGTCTGCAACTTCCCCACAAACACACACAGACGTTACTCGGTGCGGCAGCAGCAGCGAGCGAGTTGACCTTCATGCTACGTCCCGCTTCAGCGCATACGAAGCTATCAGCACTCGGCGAACTTTGTACACATCACAGATCGCCTTCAACATATGGGCGCCCACGCGGTGTACGCAGCAGCCACCGGCTAAGTCCCAGTTTGACCTCGGCTGAACTTGACGGTCAGGTTTAGGGAACCAGCAGGCGTTTTCAGTCTTTGTAACTGGAGTAGTAGAGGTATATCACTCTAAAAAATAAAATACGTCCCAAAGTAACATTGATTCCACTAGAGACGTCGTAATGCAGGCCCTGGACCCCCTGGTGTTTCCAGTCGAGCACTCAATGCACGGCCCTACGATGATTCTGGCGTCTCGCTCCCACCGGATATGCGTCCTCCACGGTCGGGAATCGAACCCTCGACCTCGTGCTCGGAAGCGGAACGACATGGCCGCAGGAACAGCGCGTCGGGTGCAGCTTCAGCTTTAGAAGTCGCTGGCCCGGGTTAGGATACATGTGGCCTGCAGCAGATTCTATCCAGGGCAATACTATGATCAACGTAAATTATGTATGGCTCATCTGCCACATATCCCATGGGCATACGCGAAGGCTGCTCCTTTCGAGGGCCTAAAAATTCACAACTAGCAGCAGCGGGAGACCCTGCTGCTCAGCTCAGACCGGCGAGACCAGCACGCCTGGGCCGTCGCGCCTGCCGAAGCAGCCGCTGAGACCCAGGGGATCCAGGCCATTTGCTAGGCGGATGGAGACTGCGCGCGTCCCCGTGACTGCTGGCATCAACAAATATTGTCTCTCTCTCTGTGTGTGTGTGTGTGTGTGTGTGTGTGTGCGTGCGTGCGTGTGTGCGTGTGTGCGTGTGTGCGTGTGCGTGCGTGTATGCGTGCGTGCGTGTGCGTGCGTGCGCGCGTGTGTGCGTGCGTGTGCGTGCGTGTGCGTGTGTGTGTGTGTGTGTGTGTGTGTGTGTGTGTGTGTGTGTGTGTGTGTGTGTGTGTGTGTGTGTGTGTGTGTGTGTGTGTGTGTGTGTGTGTGTGTGTGTGTGACACCTGTGAGACTGTGTCACACCGTGCGCTCTGGGACGTCTTATGTCGGCGACACTAACAATTAGTAAAGCAATCAACGGGGTTAGTTGGTGCACGTTCTCGATTATATTGAGCTTAGTGTTACACAGACGAATGATAGGGACAGCACGCGGACTTACGTACGTCCGCGTGCGGTCCCTATTGTTCGTCTGTGTAACACTAAGCGCAACATAATCATGGAAACTAACACATTGTGGAGCTTTTTGACGGAGTCTGCGTGACAGCTCCCACACAGATAATCTTTGTTTTTGTTATTATTATTATTTATCGCTTACGCACCTTTTTTTCCCCTTCCTGTGTGCAGGGTAGCCAACCGGAACTACGCTCTGGGCTAGACCAGCGCTTGTTCCTATTGGGCTAGACGAGCGCTTATTACGACACACGCGAGACAGCACTAAAAAGCGAATGAGTGAAAAACTGACATTCCTTACTTTTTCTTATCTTTGCTTCTCCCTGTCCCCTTCCATACGTCTAGGGTGGCAAACCGGGCGCGACAATAGCTAACCTCTCTGCATTCTATCTCTTTCTCTCTCTCTCTGTCTCTCTCTCTCTCTCGAAGCCCAAACGAGGCCTTCTCCTTATGTCTCATTACGACGCAGGGTAATATTCTGAATTCCCATTATCCTAGAATTATTGCATAATTACTAGGATACATCTGAAACAGCCCTGGCGCCGTCCACGCCGTTTGATCCAGACCGAGAAATATTTCTTGCTGCGCGAAGCGCATAGCATTCACCCTTAATGCGCATAAAATTACTATATATATATTTTTTTCGAGAGGCGAAATTGTGACCGATCGTCGGCAAATCATTTAGTTCAAAATTTTTTTTAAAGAAATGTATGTCGCAAATTCTACAGAAAAGTTCTATTTTATGGAATGAATCTGTGAGCCATTCTTGGCTTTTCCCCGTAATTACGAGCGACGAATAATTCTGGGTTCTGAGCTGTAACATACATTCGGCAAAGAACAAAATAAAGGCTGAAACTTTCGTTCAAAGCAAAGGTGGAAGCTTTTTCATACGTTTCCAGGCATTAACAGAACGAGTAGAGAGCGCCGTGCTGTTTTCCTGCAGAATGTTGTATTAGTGTGCCCGCTAAGGGAAACAAAAATTTTTTTCTTGCTATTTTTCCGCACGAACCCGACACACGACGCCGATTTTAATCAGTGGGAGACTCCACTTTCACTCCGCGATATGTTCACTCGCTTTTCGTTCACTCGTCATCCCGCACAAATATTACTGCGTCGTTGTGCGCGTAATCAAGATAATCGAGATCAGACTTCGCTCGAATAAATTTGACTCGCCGGCTTCTGAGGCGCTATCGTCAGCGAAGTCCTCTCAGAGAACTGGGCGCACCTGTTCCTTTCTTTTCAACAGTGCTTATAACTGTCCCACCACCGTTCGTTCCCGCACGTTTTGTGGTTTTCCTTTGGCATTTGTGGGCAGCTATATATACTGTCGCGAGTTGATCCACCAAGCCCAAGGGCAAACCACGTCACACGCTAACACGCAGTGTATAACGCGTACCAGTGCGTAGACGCTTGAGTTACCAGCAGAAAGCACGTCGCCACGTAGTTTCTGTCCCTTTCAATATTGCCAGGTTACTGTCAGTATTACCAGGTTGCTTTCCATCCGCTATTATACCGTCCTCGTTCAGCGATTGCGCGAGATACCCCCCCCCCTCCCCCACCGCAAGGTAGTAATGTTATCACGTCACTCGTGTTGCATGGCTTCTATGGACGATTTTATGGGGGAATCATGGCGCCACCATGTTGGGCTGTTACACAAACAATGTCTATGTTGTATCCGACGTAAAGTGCCGTAACGTGGTCATGAAACGCTGAACGCATTTATACAATTATTTCCATGCTTGCCAGTCGACTGCGGTAACGCGCACTTCGTCGTTAAGGACGGAAAACCGCAGCGTTAACAGCCCAAGATGGCAGCACCTAACCCTTCATTAAAATAGCATATATATAGGATTGTGCGGGCGTCGGTACAAGGCACCCGCGATGCCAGCTCGTCTAACGCATTCTCGCGTTGTTTCGACGAGTCTGGCTTGATCTAAAATGCGCAACGGCGCCCTACATCAAATAGAGTGCCGGTGCATAGCGTGACCTGTCGTGTGCTACACGTAAAGGCAGCGTAGCCCTGCAACTGCAAAGCTCAAAGCAGCCGTAAACGCGGCGTTAGCGCAGAATGCAGATGGAAAATTAATTTTAAATGGGGCCCCCCGTTAGTTCAGCCTTCTCCCCACTGCCTCGTAGATTCGCTGAGTAGAGCATCGAGTTAGCCGCTGTTGGCGATCGTTCTGACGATCACCGGCCTGCACAGAGACGTCGTTTCAAGGGTGTTGTGCGAGCAGGTGAAACCTTCACCGCGACTCGTCTTTCAGATTCGAACTTAGGCTTTACGCAACAAGGTTCCCCAATGGCCCGATGAACGCGACGGCGGCTGACGTCATGGCTTCGGGCGGGTGCGAAGCGAGAGGGTAGGGGGGGTGAGGGAGGAAGAGGGTTCGCCCCCATCTTAAGACAACGCGCGGTCACGGTGAGCTCGACTTCCCTGCAGCCCCGAATTAACGCATCTCTTCGATACCGCTGCGAATCCCACTTTTGCTTTCTGAATCTCTTCTTTCTTTCTTTTGCTTTTTGTTCTATTTGTTTACCGGAATTCTTCCAGCCGTGAAACTCGACGTGGTGTCAAATGCCGCTGCAATAGCGCGAGAAAAAGGGACAAAGTAAAACAAGCGAAAGGGACGCCAAGCTCGTTAGATTAGCGAAGAAAAAGAAAAGGGAAGAAGGAAAGCTCTCTCTCTCTCTCTCTCTAATCACATGGAGAAGCACCAGAACCACAAGAGAGAGAGAGAGAGAGAAAGGGAGAGAGATAAAGAGGAACGAACGACGCTTTCGAACGCGAAGAGCCTTTTTAATGAGCTTGAAAAAATAACGGACGGACGAGTGCAAGAAACATAGAAATGCGAGATTCGCTAATGCTCTTTTCCGAGAGCTTTCCCCCGCCCCTCCTTCCTTTCCGCCCCTTGCAACCACTTCGGAGCTCGTTCCCTTCGAAAGGCAAGCTCGGGACCGCGGCGCATCCCTCCGGGCTTTCTCGGCGACCGACGAAGCGAGCCCGCTGCAGCAGCTCGCGCCTGGGCCGGGTCCCCGAAAAACAATTCTCGGGCGCTAATTTGAATACATGCGTCGTCGGCTGTTCGGGGATTCGCGCGCGCCTCGATACGAGAGAGAGAGAGAGAGAGAGAGAGAGAGAGAGAGAGAGAGAGAGAGAGAGCCGTGCGCAGTAGTGCGTGGCATGCCTTCGAACAACATCGAGCATTTGTGTCGCACTCGATAATAACGCGCGTCGGCAGCCATACGAGTAGCCGGACCCATTATCTGTTTTTGTGTGTTTGTGTGTGTGTGTCTCGACAGATGCCTCTCGAGAGCAGGAACGCAACAAGACCCGCAGCACGACCGAGCACGCGCCTTCTATTTGTCCGCATGCACATATCTCTCTCACACCCGTTTAATTCCTCGTATAAATAACGCACCCGGGCGCCATACGTTTCTCATGAATGCGCGAGCCGTTGCGGAGACCGTCAGTTCTGCATCGTGCTCAGTCGAATGGGTGTAAGGCGTTCCCGCCTGAGTTTGCTATTGATTGTGTTTCGTTTATTCCTTAAGTTCTTTCTTTCTTCCCATCTTTGTTTCTCTTTACTTAACCCTCTTCGTTTCCTTCTTTTCTTTCCGTCTTGCACTCCTTGTCGGTCAAATTTTTATTATTTTAATTTCTCCGTTTTCTTGCCGTTTGGTTCTCGAGCCGCGATTATTTCCGGGCCGCTGTCACGATTCCCGACGCTCGCACATTCATCACGGCGAGCAAGTTCGCTTCCGGTGAAGGGCGCCCGGGAAAAGAAATTATTTATTCGGCGCAGTGTTCAAAAGAAATGGCCGGAAATGAAATGATTCTCATTATTCACGCCCGAACTCATCTATTTCGTTCTTTCTTTCTTAAGCGCTCCGGCACCCTGCTCACTGATGGAACTCGGAGTGGTAAGTAGTATACCCCGTGGAAAGTTTGAAAATCGCGCCTCTAACAAGGATAGATTATCGAACTTCTTTTTTTTCGCCTCCCGCGAGAATTTCGTTATTTCTCGCACGATCAAACAGACGACGAAGCATAGGAATTTAGGGAATGGTTTTGTTGGGTTAAAGAGACTTCAGCTTGCAGTATTCTTTTTTTTTGCATTCTTTTTTAAAATTTTCCTGGTGTTCTCTTCTATCCCGAACTACAGCGAGCCATTAATAATAAATACTTCGGCAAAATTCAAACAGCACTCGTGAATTACCCGATGTTGATCACGTTTAGCATAAAGAACTTAAAGGGCTCTTCGATATAGGGCGAATCGACTAACGAGATAGCCGATTCTGATTCATCGTTTTTCAGCCCGATCGGCTTACATCGCGCAAGAGCTCCGACGGAGTTTCGGCGTCGGCTCTAAAAAAAGCAGCCAGTTCGAATTCTGCGTGAATTCTCAAGGAAAACAAACCTGTGCATAATACATTCGTCTCGAGACATAACGAATGCCCGTTGTGTTGCAGCGGGTCCCCGTTTCTCCTCCTCCTTCTGCATAATTGACAAAATAACGCTTCGAAGTGCCCTCGTCTCCCGTTCACCTCGATCGCGGCCCGAAGCGTCCCTTCGCGAATTTCCAGAATCCTCGTAATTACCGCGGGCACAGGGAGGCAATCGCGACGATATTCTCTCTCTGCCTTTCTATGCATCCCTCTCTCTCTCTATCTATCTATCTATCTATCTATCTATCTATCTATCTATCTATCTATCTATCTATCTATCTATCTATCTATCTATCTATCTATCTATCTATCTATCTATCTATCTATCTATCTATCTATCTATCTATCTATCTATCTATCTATCTATCTATCTATCTATCTATCTATCTATCTATCTATCTATCTATCTATCTATCTATCTATCTATCTATCTATCTATCTATCTATCTCTCTCTCTCTCGCGCGCGCGCGCACAGGGAGGCAATCGCGGCGATATTCTCTCTCTGGCTTTCTATGCATCCTTCTCTCTCTCAATATCGTTTCCTCTGGTAACCACTCTTCGAATGCTAACAACTAGGTCGTTGTTGTTTCGTTAGGGTGGGTATTGATCGGTTCCTGTAACGCTCGCATACACTGCTCGCTGTTGCAGTTGCGTTGAAGTATACTGCTTGCCTTGTTTAGTAATTCGAACACTGCCCGTAACTAGTCATTGTGACTGCGCTGCACGCCAAGATGGCAGGTGCGACCCGATAATGAGCGCACGTGAGGCCATGTTTTTCGCACCCTTTCCAACGGTGCGCGATAGTGCGTCTTAATTCGGTGTCTGCGAAGCGGCATGTGTGCTTACTCAGATAGCGTACGCGTAAACAGATGGTCGTTCACAGGCGCGCATGGTCAAGGCTTCAAGTCCGTGATAAAGTAGCACTTGAGATAAATAACTGCGGCCTTTCTGCGCAACGTTAATTTAAAAAGAAAAGCGCATGCAGGTTGAGCGATGCGCTTGCCAATACTTTTTTGAGACACACACACACACACAAAGAAAAAAATACATATTCGTACGAGTTTGCAAAATTGTAGATTTAAATAAGTACCGACACCGTATTCAGCGATTTTCATTTTTTTTCCTTGAGACTTATGGTGTTTGACCATCGAAGTTCTAGAAATGCAACATACTGGCACAATATGCTGCCCATTACAGTATAATACACAATATGCAGTTACACAATATGCACAGTTACACAATATGCTGCTGCCGTTACATTATACTGGAAAGTCCACGGAACGCCCTAACTTACTATATTCGTTTTTCCTACGAAGCAGTTTCGCTTTGGTTTCCCATTAGGTGTATGTGTCATAAAGTTATGCGCGCAGAAGGTGGTCACGTGGGGTCCGGTACACCGTAACGAACGTTTTCGCATTTGCTCCGGCTCTTTCAATACCTTTCCATGCTGGTACTACAGCTCTGAAGGCTATAGCAACACGGCAAACGACCCAGGGAGCCGGAGGGATCGTGACCACCTTCTGCGTCATGACACGTAGACTTCCTGTGAAACAAAACCGAAACTCTCCGTTGAAAATGTATTGTAAGGTAATTAGAACTTGCCAGTACTTTTAATAGGATTTCGGTGCCTCGAGGACCTTCATTTAGCATAGGAAAAAAAAAAGATGAAAAGTAGTAAACATCATGTCAGTAATCACTTAAAGGAGACATGCAAGGTTTCCTTAACTCAGTAGTGTCTTAAATCAGCAGTGTCTTGAGCCGCGCGCATCGGTAACATATTTGCTTGCGTTCGCAGCGCGAGGATATGTCACTCAAATTCAAAGCTTCGACGTATAATTCACGTGCAGCCCAAACACGAACTTCGGGTTGATCGTGCAAACAGAGATTCGGTTCTTTCAGTAAGGCTGCGCATCGTGCATCTTTCCTTCTTTCTTTCTTTCCCTCTTTCATTCTTTCTCTCCTTCTTTCTTTCCTTCTTTCTTTCTTTCTTTCTTTCTTTCTTTCTTTCTTTCTTTCTTTCTTTCTTTCTTTCTTTCTTTCTTTCTTTCTTTTGCGTGAGCGCGCGCTAACGTGTAGAAGAGCATCTCCTCCTTCCTCTTTCTCTCTTTCACAGAAATTGCACCGCATCGAGTAGTCCTATATTGAGAGACTGGGCCGGTGACTTCCCCCTGCTGTGGCGCTCATCACACGCGTGAAATGTCAGCGAGGAAGCGACTCTGGACGACAAGGGCTAAGGGGGCGCTTGCACAGTGCATCTCAGATAAAAAAAAAAAAGAAGATAGAAGGAAAGATTAAAAAGTAACTGCGGTGTTCGGTCGTCAGAGGTCTGACGTCCAAATGGGGGGCAATTCGACTCGCGCTCCCCTGTCCAGGCAGCACGCTTCCAGTGTAGTACTACAGCGAGCGGCGAAGCCTCTGGATTGGCAGCGCTCGGATTAAGCCGAGGCGGATACATCGCATCGGCTTACCAGTGCTTCGAAAGCCGAAGCAACGCCGCGTTGCTGCGAGAAAACGGATTACAGCGCGTAGAAAAGCGTCGCTGAAAACTCGCGCGTCGGTGTGCGCTCGGCTTATACGCAAGGGATGCGTCAGAAGAGTACTCGGACTATGGGCTGTGCACAAAATACGACGATCTAATCGAATGCGCATGATTTATTCAAAATCATGAAGGGAGGGAAGGTAGGGGGGGGGGGGGGGGCTGACATACGAAGTAGCGCACTGTGGGTGTACAGTTAAACTGGTATCAATGCGAGGTAATTGGTAAGAATCCATCGGTGAAAAACGGTGCAAGATTAACAAGGAGAAGGGAGGAACACGGGACGAGTGCTAGAGGACAGCGCTCGTCCTGTCTTTCTCCCTCGGCCGTGTTTTGTTTTGCGCTGTTTTTCACCCGTGGTGGTACAGAGGTTATAAATGAGGGCAAGGCGCCTCGGAAACGCTGGCCTACGTTTCGAAAGGAACAACTATGGATTTTGACGAAGATAGTTTCCTTCCGGCAAAACGTTGGCCAGCGTTTCAGAGGCACCACGGCCCTATTTGCAAGCTTTGTAACACATCATCATCATCATCAGCATCAGCCTGGTTACGCCCACTGCAGTGCAAAGGCCTCTCCCATACTTCTCCAACAACCCCGGTCATGTACTAATTGTGGCCATGTCGTCCATGCAAACTTCTTAATCTCATCCGCCCACCTAACTTTCTGCAGCCCCCTGCTACGCTTCCCGTCCCTTGGAATCCAGTCGCTAACTCTTAATGACCATCGGTTATCTTCCCTCCTCATTACATGTCCTGCCCATGCCCATTTCTTTTTCTTGATTTTAACTAAGATGTCATTAACTCGCGTTTGTTCCCTCACCCAATCTGCTATTTTCTTATCCCTTAACGTTACACCCACCATTCTTCTTTCCATAGCTCGTTGCGTCGTCCTCAATTTGAGTAGAACCCTTTTCGTAAGCCTCCAGGTTTCTGCCCCGTAGGTGAGTACTGGTAAGACACAGCTATTATACACTTTTCTCTTGATGGATAATGGCGACCTGCTGTTCATGATCTGAGAATGCCTGCCAAACACACCCCAACCCATTCTTATTCTTCTGATTATTTCCGTCTCATGATCCGGACCCGCCGTTGCTACCTGCCCTAAGTAGATGTATTCCCTTACCACTTACAGTGCCTCGCTTACTATTGTAAGTTGCTGTTCTCTTCCGAGACTGTTAAACATTACTTTAGTTTCCTGCAGAATAATTTTTAGACCCACTCTTCTGCTTTGCCTCTCCAGGTCAGTGAGCCTGCATTGCAATTGGTCCCCCGAGTTACTAAGGAAGTCAATATCATCAGCGAATCGCATGTTACTAAGGTATTCTCCATTAACTTTTATCCCCAATTCTTCCCAATCCAGGTTTCTGAATACCTCCTGTAAACACGCTGTGAATAGCTTTGGAGAGATCGTATCTCCCTGCCTGACGCCTTTCTTTATTGGGATTTTGTTGCTTTGCTTATGGAGGACTGTGGTGGCTGTGGAGCCACTATAGATATCTTTCAGTATTTTTGCATACGGCTCTGGACCAGTGTCCTAGAGCCTTCTCCTCTGTAAAGGGGCGATTGTCCAGTTTTTCGAGCGCGGTTACGAGCACTGTTCTTGGCACTTTGTAGCTGGGACAGTCACGGGCTTCGGCACTCAAGGCCTTAAAGGCTTTGCTGAAGTATCTAAGGACTTGCGAATTGTGCGATCGCCTTTGAGTGTTGTATCGTGTAGTATCGCGGTACTGCGTGAATTTCCTTAATTTTTTTTTCTCCTCATCTTCTTCTTTCTCCTTTTACTCCCTTTATCCCTTTCCCCAGCACAGGGTAGCCAGCCAGTACTTACACTGGCTAACCTCCCTGTCTTTCCTCCTCTTTGTCTCTCTCTCTCTCTCTTACATACGGCTCGTCTACACCCTGATTCCGTAATGCGTCCATGACTGCTGAGGTTTCGACAGAATGAAACGCTTTCTCGTAATCAATAAAAGCTATATATAAGGGTTGGTTATATTCTGCACATTTCTCTATCACCTGATTGGTAGTGTGAATATGTTCTATTGTAGAGTAGCCTTTACGGAATCCTGCCTGGTCCTTTGCTTGACAGAAGTCTAAGGTGTTCCTGATTCTATTTGCTATTGACTTAGTAAATAGTTTGTAGGCAACTGACAGTAAGCTGATCGGTCTATAATTTTGTACCACAGCACAAAGGTATTACTTCAGGTATTACGTTATGCGCGAAGGAAGTCGAGGTGACACTGTGATTGGTAAAACTCGCGTCCTTAATGCGCGCCATTGAAAAACAGTGAGTTGCTTCGAAGCGGCGGTATACCCTGCGGATTTCAGCAGTGCACCGATACAGCCCACCCTCAGCGAGACTCTGGATTGAGCTCTCCACTGCCTTACAACTCCCCGCACCAAAATTAAAGTTGTGCGGTCCTTCAAGTGCGTCTTGCTATCTGCAGTCCTTTCTTTTTTCATTTTTCCTGCGACGCGAACGTTATTTCTGCTTCTTTTTGCTGGCGGTTTCAAACAAGCAGCCGAAGGGATTTGCGAGCTGTATTGCTCTCTCAGAGAGGTTCGCTTTGACAAAAGAATTGTGCGCTCGAAGAGGTACATCTGTTGCAGCGACGATATTTAGGTACCGTTTGTTGTTTCGTTGCGTAATTTCGTATAAACCAGAGCCAGGCACAAAAAAAAATGAATAAGAAATATACGTAGGGGTCTTACACATAGTAATAAATAAATAAATAAATAAATAGGGCATTTCACATAACTTGAACCAGGGATTAAAAAACAAGTTGACCGCAGCTGGGTGAATCCAGTAGCATATGGTTTGCCGTCGAGTGGAGCTCCAGAAAATATTTTTTTGTATTTCAATTATTTGTTAATCAACTGAGATCGATTATTCAAGAGAGAGAGAGACGATATGAGGAAGGCAGAGATATAACCAGTCGAGAGTCTGGTTGGCTATCCTACGCTGGAGGAATAAGGGAGAAGGGGAAAAGAGAGAAGGGAGACAGACGGTATAGAGACGTACACGGACAGTACCCGAGCCAAAGCCACTCGTACGAACCAGACGTTCTCGGAAAGCACAAAAGTGCATTCACTGCCTTCTTAGTCGATGATCGGTGGGAACGGTGTTCTAGTACTATCGCTTTCCTCAGAGGACTATTCAAATTTTTTAGTATTCACTTTGGGACCAAGTGCGTTTCCTTATACGTTGTAGACGGGGTTGAGAAACGACCGATTCAATTTTTTAGTGACATCGTATATATGCTGCGCGGTGACTTTCTTCGCCTTTTAAGGAAAGCCCGTGCAAGACGAAACAAATGCGTCACGGGAGCCTGACTGCGCTCATGCGCTATCGTGTTGCAGGGCCCTCGACCGTCCTGTCTTTGTATGTTGGCGTCTTATGCGGTAATTAATAAAAGTCGGGTCCCTTGGTTCCCTTTTCTTCTCGCACACACACACACACACACACACACACACACACACACACACACACACACACACACACACACACACACACACAAATATATATATATATATATATATATATATATATATATATATATATATATATATATATATATATATATATATATATATATATATATATATATATATATACACGCGACGTAAAGGGTTAGCTAACGAAGTTACCTTTAAAACGTAAGACCGCAGACTTCGCTGGCGTCTTGAAAAAACGATGCCTTTCGCCTCGCGAGCGTGACGATATGCAGTGAACGGCTGCGCGCATACACCGCGCTTCTTCGCTTTGTCTCGCGTCTCAAAGACTTTCCTTACTGTCTTATAGCACACTCGACGATCTCAATAACGTAAGATGGCGCCGGACGTGCATGGCTTCTTTGCGGCTCCGGAGTTGTTTCCCTAGTTCAGTTCGTCAGCTCAGTTTTAGCGCTTGTTTTTCTTGCGAAAGGAGGGAGCATCGACAGCATGAGTATAGAATGAGGGAATATTCTTTAGAAACACACATTTTACCAGGCACGATCCATTCGTCTTTTGAACTGGCTGTCGAAATGTGACCCTCCGGAAGAGTATAGGTGCTATAGCTCGCTCAGAAAAGTCCGCAGTGCGTTATGCTTGCGTTATGCTAAGCGCTATGCTTTCCGTTGCCTAACCGACATCCGGACTCTTAGTAACGAACCTTGCACCCGAGTTATGCTGCTGTAATATGTAATGGGTAGGCGGCTGACATTCGCGTGCATTGCCTTAGGATGCGCGCTTCTGTGAGCGGTGGGTTCTGTAAGAAAAAGAAAGTGCAAGGCTGACGCAGCAGCTCACTCTATATGCTGGTGTGCATGTAACACAGGAGGCGAAGCCACATCGTGTTACCGATTCCTGAATCCGCCGCAGCCTTCGTATCATCTCGAGTTGTCCGCAGAAATGACAGTTTTTGTTTCGCGTGCGTATATAGAAGCACTGTGCACGTGAACGTGAGAACCCTACGCGAATAACGTGCCTGCATAGTTTCGCATAAGCAAAGGCTTGCCTCTGGAGGTCTCTCGGTGGTTGCTCCCACATGCGCATTCACACCCTCTTTCGGCATATGCGAACACACGTTACCGCAGGCAGTTTTGCCCGGGAAAAGCCGGAGTCCTAGCCTTATTTGTTGTTGTTGTTGTTGTTGTTGTTGTTGTTATTATTGTTGTTGTTGTTGTTGTTGTTGTTGTTGTTGTTGTTGTTGTTGTTGTTGTTGTTGTTGTTGTTGTTGTTAAGTGCGAAACATCGCATTTGTACCATCTTATGGCGTGGTTTCTACATGTTTTCTAGCTGCAAAATGCCTCGCAGTGCTTTTTCGTATCGTCGTTTCCTATACCAGTGCTCTCGTGGAACGAGATTCACGCCATCTTGAAGGTTGAAGGTTTATTTGTCCTGACAAGAGGTATCTGCTTCTATTACAGTTCGGCAAGCATGCCGATATACGTGACACAGTATTGTACCTCTAACCATCTCGAAGAAATATATCTTTCACGCCAGAGAAAATGACCGTAAAATAAAAGAGAATAGAACCAATATCGCCCAAGTCTTATGCATTCTCAACATTCACAGAACTGCGTTAACAGAGACGCGTACATGATCAAGGCTAAACAACAGCTCCTCGCGATGGCTGCTCGTAGAATCCCTCACGTATAAACGTACGGCGCACAATTCAAGCGTAGAGGTTTAAGATTTTCTGCGTCGTGCGCATGCGCATTGCGATCCCGCAGGACACTCGCGTGCACAGAACTCCTACGCACGTGAATATCTAAACTGTCTAATACCAACGTCCACCGGTTAGCGTTGCTCGACAGGTTTAGATATCTGCGAATCAGCAACATTTCGTCCAGCAAATGCACACCTCTCCTGAGGGCAGTGCCACCGCCGAGTTTCCTCGCTGATTTGAGGGAACAAGTTCACTGAGTGAACATTCCGTTCTTCGGCATCATTTCTCTTTGACCTGCGAACGCCAGCACAAGCAACGAACGACTTTCCAGCTGTTCAAATGCGAGCGTTCGAAACACATGGAGGAACTTGGCTACTGCTGTCCGAAACGAAATGTTATATATATATATATATATATAAATATATATATATATATATATATATATATATATATATATATATATATATATATATATATATATATATATATATATATATATATATATATATATATATATATATATATATATATGCACGTGTGTGTGTGTGTGTGTGTGTGTGTGTGTGTGTGTGTGTTTGTGTGTGTGTGTGTGTGTGTGTGGGAACGAGCGTTTATGTTTATGCTGTTTATGTGAGCGTTACGTGGAGCAAGCCGGCCCTATTCTCCATCTTTTCCGTCGCCTGTTGCAACGCCGAAACCAACATGATTGATTCCAATGTACTCATACGACGTCCAACCGCCCCAAAGCGGCGAATCAATCTCTTTCCACTTCGTGCTTTCGAATCAACACGTCCTAAGCAGGACGCCAGTTCCTCATTCTCCGCTCGCTCACAAAAGCTTCGCCTTGAATGTTCGCAAGTCGAGTTCTTTCTAGCGGCTCTTTCACAGCGCATTAGCTCAACGGCTCTTAACGACGTTGCTCTTTCTTTATACGTGAGGCTTTAGACAACAAAAAATGCAAATTTATTCTCGCAAGAACGTTCAATGTAACGGCCACTCGGTACTCCGCGAACACCTCACGAAGTGTCACAATGCGGGCTCAGCGGAGAAACGAAAAGCAAAGCCGTGGTATTACAATTGTTTCGCTCCGAATTTAGAATACAAGCACGCAGTCACAAAGGAACATGGTCAGGACTACACTAAAATTTACCTTCGCGATAGAAAATAGGCACCAACTACTCTCTCTCTCTCTGTTTTCCTCTGTATGTTCCCCGTTTTCCTTATTCCGAGTGTAGGGTATAACCGGAGGTTCGTCTGTCGACGCATCCGCTTTTTCTACCCTCGCTTTATATATGTCCCATGTTACCAGGAGAAAGAGTGCCGACACTATTATTTTCGCACTAAATAAGGAAGTTTGTCACAGTGAATCAAACGCAGGCAGTTGAGCATCCGCCGTAGAAAATCCTACGATACCTAAGTTGTGAGGGCAGGAAACACTTCCTTGTTTTCTTTTTTATCCCGCTACATATCTGTTTTTGTACCCAGGAAAAAGAACAAAGAACAAGAGGAAGTGAAGTTAAGCTACATAAAGATTCATTGGACTATGCGTAAATTATTTTAGTGGCAACTTCTTGTTCTGCGACATCTTTTTTTTTGGGGGGGGGGGGGAGGGTGGGTAATTCCCTAGGTCCTTCCTCATGATCCCGGCGTAGTCGACAGGTGAATGGATGGTTTACATAATCCTGCCGCCTGACGCATAGGGCCTCTCATCCTCGTGAAGGTGTTCACGTAATGCGCCTTTGATCTCCGCGCACGACACGTCTGAAAACGAGCTGCGCTCGAAAGCAAGACTTATCGGCCTAGTTCGCGCGCAAGCTTATCTCGGAAAAATGCGCCGCCAGAAAAGACGAGCTTCACAGTCTAGACGCGCAGATAGGCTTAGCGCTTGTGCGTTTGAGCCTAGGCTGCATGGACAAACTTCACTCCTATAGACAAAGGGCGCACAATGCAGACGAAAAAAAAAAGAAAGCAGACGAACAGAGCAGACGCCTACGTTAGCGGTTCTATTCGTCGCTGTTCGTGCTCTGAACAGAAAACTTTAGCGAGTAACTTCAGGAAGGTCAGCCACTGTGTTGATTGTGTATTCAGACCCATGGCATTAGAGCTTGTTGCTCCTTTTTACTTAAATTTTATTCTTCTCCGCGCTGGTCGCAATAACGGTGTAGCTGCATCTTCGTGACGTCACGCTCCCCAACACCTCCACTGTCGCGCTCACGAGTGGCGTGAAAATTGCACCAGGAAGAGCTGCCCCAACTGAAAGGAACGATGCGATTAGGGTGTCAGATCCCGGTCCGTTGTCGAGCCCTTTGTTCTCACCTACTGACTTTGCGAAAAGCCCAGCTTATCCTGCCTCAGTAATACTCTCTTAGGTCGAATACGACACCGATTCGGGCAACTTTATACACTTAAACAGAAGAAAAATGTTACCATACTTACGGAGCGCACAAATAAGTGAAAAATAATATTGTTGATAATATTAGGCAAATATTTAACAAGTAATACTTAGTTATTATTGCTATTATTATTAGTACTAGTAGTATGTTATTACTATATAAGTAATACTTATTGTACAGAGTGCGTTTTGATATTGCATTAGAACAACAGAAAACTGAGCTAGTTCATAAGGATTCATTATGCAAAAATTGATATTGCAATTTTACTTTTAGAATAATTATTCAAGTTCGTTGATCAGTCATTTCCGTGAATTCTGTTCTTCTAAGCATATGTATATATATATGCACATACAATGTCCTGGAAAAAAAAAAATATATATATATATATATATATATATATATATATATATATATATATATATATATATATATATATATATATATATATATATATATATCATAAGAATCCAACAAGCACTGACCCCAAAGACAACACAGGGGAAATTACTTAATTCCTTGTGCTTAATCAATGAAATAAAGAAACGATAAATTAATGGAAATTAAAGTGGATGGGAAAACGGCGCCGCGGTAGCTCAAGTGGTAGAGCATCGCACGCGAAATGCGAAGGTTGTGGGTTCGGTTCCCACCTGCGGCAAGTTGTTTCTTCATCCACTTTTATTTCGAATAATTTATCGTTTCTGTATTTTATTTATTAAGCACAAGTAATTTCCCCTGTGTAACTTCCCCTGTTCTTCTCGTTGATATATATATATCTATAATTGGGGCATTCGATCTGTGTTCGCCACAGCCATGTGAAACCAGCAGATAATGAAGTCAAGAAAAGCACAGGAAATTATCAGCATGTTTTTTTTTTAATTCCAGGGTTTCATTTTTGTGTTTCCTTATCACCTCTCGAATTCACTTAAAAACTAAATGTAATTTCCACTATGCCGTCCTTGGTGTCATTGTTTGTTGGCTTCCTGTGATATGATTAATGAAAATCTGGCCTGTCTATTTCTTTTACTTACCTCGTTCATTACATAGGGAGGGTCTCAAATCCGGCAGCTATGGGGCCTTCCGGTAGCATGTGTATGTTTATTGACCAGTGGCCTTCGTCGAAAAACTTCGCATAGACGAGACGCCTGTGGCAGAAAGGATGTGTCACATCAGCCGCCAATGTTTGCCAGTGGTGGCGCTGGCTAACACACCCAGTGTTAGTTCTAGTACATAGACAAACATAAATACACCGGAAAGTGAATGGGAAAACGGCGCCGTGGTAGCTCAATTGGTAAGACGGTGGCACGTGTAATGCGAAGACGTGGGTTGGTATCCCACCTGCGGCCGGTTATTCTTTCATCCGCTTCCATTTACATTTTATTTATCGCTTCTTTAATTCACTTAGGAACTGCAGATAATTTGCCGTGCGTTGTAACCTGTAATTGTTTGTTGGTCTCTCATGATGCGACTAATAAATGTAGGGCTTGGTTTCCTTTCTTCCCGTTCACATATACATGTATGTATCAATAAAGGGTGTCCCAGCTAACTTTAGCCAGACTTAAAGAAATATGCAAATACCACGTATCTGAACAGAATAAAGGTAATGTTATTTGCCGTCGCTTGGAGATACCTAAAATATAATTTTTCTTTAGGCATAATTAGATAACTAGCCCTTATTAATTAATCAACTTATCAAATATTACAATTAGATGAAAAGTGTCAATGAGAAAATTGTAGAGCGAAATGAAAAACTTCAGAAACAGCTTTCTGTTACACAATACGTGTTACATAAAACTGCTTTTCGGAGCGTGAAAGAAGACGGCGAATACATGCAAAATGCGTCGAGCAGCCAGTCGTGCAGCCATTTTGCGCGCGTCCAATTTTTTTGCGTCAAATGTACGTATACTTTTTTTTTTCTCTGCCTGGCCACTCACAGAAGAAATTCTTTTTTTTTTCTTGTTCCTCCAGTTTGCAGCACGAACGCATATAACATCATCATAGCGTAATTGTGACCTCGATATTGCGGCATTCAATCCCTCTGAACATAGACGGGGCGAACTTTATTAGCAGCTATGGGAGTGGACATAACGTTGTCTTCGCCGGCGTCGCTGATGCATATGCTACACCAAAGCGGAAATGACGTTCCTAAAACCATGGTTACAAGCATGGTTACGAAGATAACAACGATCAAATACGCCTCGGTCGTTAAGTATTACGGCGTCGAAAACTCGATGTAACGCCGACTGTGCTACCGTTAGGAATGATTGACTAACACGCTGATGGGTAATGACAGGAGAGGGAGCACGTAAAGATTGGAAGATACACACACACACACGCACACACACACACACACACAAGAAGAAAGCACGCAAATACCGCGCTGATTAGCAACGTCATGAATGTGTCATCACTCCCGACCTTTCGTCGGCAGATGGGATAAAAAAAAATACGACAAAGAACAGGAGCACATGACGCGCCCCCCTCAGATCACTATCGTAAACGCTATGGCGTCCCGTTTGCACGAGCTACGGTTCACTCCGAGCTTCGCTCATTTTTAGAAAATTACTCAAGCCCGCCAGCCGGCAAGTGACACGTCTGTTTAGTGCTCGGCGATTGATCAACGATACTCGCAACCTATAGCTGCCGACGCTTCTCAGACCAATTATTATAATTCATTTCGTAACTTTTCGGGATACTTTTGAGGCATGCTCGCCGCGCCTGGGGTTGTGAAGTTGTACTAATAAAAAAGCAAGCCGGCCGTGGTGAGTTAGTTTTGCGTGTACTGAACTTTAGTGGGACAAGTTTGTGACGCTTCTTATGGCCCTGCAACAACATATACCTTATTTCGGTACTCACGCTTGTTGAAGACGCGACGATCGATTGCCGAGAGTGATAACACGGGAGTGTGTTGCTTGCGCCGGCAAGACGCGTAAAAGGTAATTCCGAGGTGCTCAAGAACTTGACATTTGTCTTCTGAGTGACTGAAAACGGGCTTTGCACCCAGGAATCTGTCTTGAGTGCAACTAGAAGGCATTCTGCAAGCGTGTAGCATGGTCTAGCTGAGAGCCTGTGTTGTAGCCACCTCTGTGTACTTGGCGTACCGTCGCGTCGACTGAGGCCAAGTTGTTTTGGAAACGCGCCGTCACGCATGTATTTGTGCTCTCAAAGTGCAAGAAATAATGCCTGGGAAGGGAAGGACGCTTGAAAATCGGATGTTTTCTTCAGATATTATGGCATTGTTTGGGAGGAGTCTATTTGCTACGAAATGTATGTAAAAGTGCGGTCACCTGTAATGCCGCTCATTCACCATTTACGCACGTTTCGCCTCTACACGCAACATTTCTGTTAGGCCAATATACCACAATGATACATGCTTGTAATTTACTTCTTTTTTTCAGCTGATGGCATCCGGTGGAGCTTCGTACGGCAACGACTGCTGCTTACCTGGTGCCACAACTTTAGATGAATGCACAAGAAGACCGGAACGAGCATCTATATAGAGCAAAATAAACGTTTCATCATTTCACAATACGTCTTGCGTTTTCTTTATGAAATTGCACCTGGCACAGAGTCGGTGGATGCCTGTAAATATCGTTCGCAATCATTTTTACTAAGTAATAAAACGATTCCGCGCCAAGGCCGCGCGTGGTTCAGCAGTAGAAGCGAAAAGAAATAATTGCCACGCCGATCAGCGGAACCAGCGTGGCGTGCACCAACTGGCGTTCGAAACGTGCGCGCACGAAACCGAAACCGGAAGGTATTAATACCATCCGCTTGGTGCGCTACAGTCAATTCGCCCGCTGGGCTCTATGGGAGTGTCCGCTCTTGTTGAAATTGTCTTTCTCTATGGCCGAGCACCGCATGCGTGGCGGCGAAACTTTCGTGCCGGGAAACACGAAATTTGACCGCGGACAACGGATGCGCTGAAAATCGCCGCGCTCTTGCGTAATGGCGGCAACCAGCAGGGAAACTGCTATGGCCACGACGAAACCGCAATGGCGGGCCCCGCGTGCGGTTCGTGCAGTTCCTGTTTTGTGACTTTGGTGGAACTGAGAGTGACTGAAGGAAAACGAAAAGAAGAAACGGGAGATGTGCAGGCGCTAACCTGTCTCCTGTTTCTGACAAGAGGGCGATAACGAGAACGAGCCAAACACGACGGCGCTTTTATGCGTTCCCGTACTCTGGCGCAATAATTTCATCGCGCGGCAATTTCCTTCAGCACTCTGATGGAAGCGCCTCCAACGTTATTCCTCATCAAAGCTTCTGTTTCACCCATTTACAAGGCGTCTGCGAAAGAATAGAAAAAGAATTGAAGCGAATTCACCTCATTAGTTCCGTTCGACGTCTTCTTTGAATAACCTGCAAAACAACTGTTGCCTCGTAGCATGCGAAGGGAAAGTGAAGGACGCCCTCCCAATAGCGCGATAAGATTGGAGCTGTTTTATGGCGCTGGGATGACATTGCCCGTGAAGTGCCGACCGCATGAATAGGGGTCTAATGAACCCTTCACGAATGTAATTTCTTCTAGAAGAATCTATTAGTCCGGCCACCGCGGCCCTGCCTATGGTTCATCAATGCCACCTTCATTTTGCCGCTAGAAAACGTCCTCCGGATGTAGAAACTGGCCTCGCCAGAGTCTTGTTGCCGTAGGATTACAGCAATACGTTCAAATTTATTAGTTTTTTTCATATAGTTAAAGCTACTGCTGTCGATAGAGACCTATTGCAGCCATAGCCACAGCTTACAAGGTTACAGAAGTATGTTCCAAGAATTATTTCAACCAACAAAATCAGAATTGATATAAAATAGTGAGAATAGGTTACGGATTTACGTTGCCATCAAGTGCGGTAAAAAGTTCATTTAACGAAGGGGAACGCATATCGCCAGGTGAAAGACAAAAAAAAATTCCAAAGATCAACCGTACACGATGGAATAGAAAAACTGCCTAAATGTATTGATACGGGTGCAATACGGTTTCAAGAGAGAGAAAATAATGCAGAGAAAGGCAGGCAGGTTAACCAGAGGTAGTTCCGGTTGGCTACCCTGCGCAGGGGGCAGGGTTAAAGGGGATAAAAAGAGAAACAGAGTGGAAGGGGGAGATAGAAAGAAAGGGAGACAAGCACGAACAAAGCGCGTACACTACAGAGCGGTAGGGGGCGGCATTCTTCGAGTCTGTCGTGAAGCCTCGTGGACCGCAAGAACCTTAATAGCGCGAGTAAGGCCTTCAACGCGGATGTTCTTTCGGAGCATTGGCCTAAAAGCTTTTAGTTTTGAAAGTGGACGATTGTCCAACTGGTCCAGTACTCTGCACATCACTTGTCTCTTAGCACTGTACCGCGGGCAGACACAGATAATGTGTGCTGGCGTCTCGTCGATGTTACATGTGTTACATGGACGTTTCAAGTTGGCCTATGCTAACTGTATGCTAAAGGCTGTTTAGCAAAAGTACTCGTCATTTGAAAGCCAAAGGGAAGAACTAATGGTATTTGACGCAACTCTTAAAGAATGCACTTCACGATGTGCTGAAGAAGTGCCAAGTTGAAGGATGGAAGAACAGATGTCGATGTATAGAGTGTCGGTCTGGTGTCCTATTGGGATGTCTGCAGTTCGAGCTTGGCAAAGCCCAACCTGCCGTAGTCCATGTCGTGCGGTACACTCGATGAATATGCTCGTGTGACATTTTCCTACGACCTTCGGAGAAGGGAGTTGTCTTAACGCGATTTTCACCGTCGTAGCCGTATCCACTGCAGTGAGATCCAAAGAGGACCGCTTATTGCAGGATCTTTATGCGATGCCGATGCGATGCTTATCAAGCGTCCTATAGGAACGTATACAAAATTTATAGCCTACAACGCATATGACGGAGCAGCTCTGGCTTCTACCAGAGTACGTTTGACGTATACGTAATAGGCTATTATTTCATTGTATAATTCGATTTGTATCCGGTGGTGCTAACTGCGATTGGGACAAGGAAGCTGAGGCCCGTTAGTAACAGTGACTACCTACCTTGATTAGTCAGTAATACTTCTAACACAACAGTCACCAACCGCAGTTATACCAAGGTAGTAAAAATGGCGTAACAACTAAGGAGTAACTACAACTACCACTTCTGTTGAGGGCGCAGGGAACCTGTAGCAGTTGAATATTGCGCGCCTTTGTCCTCTCGTTTTTGCACGGTGTCAAGCCTATCGTCTAGCCTCAAAGAGATCGTAGTGATCACCGCGGTCGCTTGCACTAACGACCACCGTGTCACAGTCTTGCTCGAAGACCTTTTTCTCGTAGGAATCCGTTTCGAACGCGTTTTTTTTTCCAGGCCTCTCTGCGCGCTCCAAACCGGCAAAGTGGTGAGTAAAAGAAAGAAAGAAAGAGAAGTGACCAATAAGAAAGAAAGCTCTGTCCCTACACGTCGCACTGCAGACCGGAGTAGCAGCACTTCAGGCAACCGTGGAATGAAGAGTGCGCAAGCGCGCCAAAAAAAAAAGAAAGAAAAAAAATGGATAACGACACCTCGTTCCGCACGAGCAGCTGTGAATACGAATACCGGCGTAACCACGATACGCGGACCACAGGAATGCGGACCTTTTCGCCGCCACCAAAAAAGAAAAAAAAAACGGAGAGAAATGGAGCAGCAGTTGAAAGTAATCGTCTCGTCGCCTTTGAAAGAACTTTCGTACCACACTTGCGATAGTGGTTCTTTTTTGCATTGTGCTGGCGTCGATGACCTGGACACTTTTTTAAAAATTTCTGTGGTGTTTTTGAAGACAAAAAGTCGCTATGCATATTGATCCACATCTTCTGATGCCGCATGTATCTGAAATTCTGCGCCTATGCGTAGTGTTGGCGTTACTTCGGAAAGTGATTTGGATGCCATCCAACATTTACCGTCGTTTTCAATGCCAGAACCAGATGGCATAGGAACTAAATTGCTAAAAATTATTAAACAATACGCATCATTATTATTCGCCCGCATTTTTCAACAGTTGCTTGACACCACTAAAGTCCCAGAAGATGAGAAAGTGTCGCATGGGATGTTTATGTATAAAACAAGTGAGAAAACCGGCATGACGAACTACGGGGTAAAAGCGGGAGCCAACGTTTCGACAAGTGGACTTGCTGAAAATGACAAGTCCACTTGACGATACGTTGGCTCCCGCTTTTGCCTTGATCTTGTTTTGCTCGTCGTCTCGCATTTTTATCTCCCAGTTTCCCCGTGTTCTCTCATTACGAACTGTAGGCACATATGAATAATATATCGGCTGTATGCAAGTTATTTGAACACGCCTTTCCCTCTCAACTCATGCATTACATAACGAGAAACATCTTTTTCTAATGAGAATGTGTTTCACCGAGGGCGATCTTGTGAATCGCAACTTTTTGAATTGACTTCCACTAGTCGTCCTAACTTGCACGACCTTGTGCAGACTGAAGCTGCATTCGTACACCTTAGCGAAAGCTTCGACTGCGTGGCTCATAAGCTCTTGAAATGTAAAACGGAACTAGTAAACATTGAAGCAATGGTTACTAAATGAATCGAACGATATCTACGGAACATACGTCAAGTCCTTTTTATAAGCAATGCCATGTAGTTTCGGTAGTTGCAGTCTTTAGTCCCCCAGGCCTGTGTCATTGGACCAAACTTGTTTTTAATATACGAGGGCGAATCGGAAAGTCCTTGCGTCTATTTGTTTTTTTAGCCAAATTGCGGCTGAGATGCGAAGTCAACATACATTACCTGCGGCGGACTTCTTGGACCGGACCGGCCTTACCTGCCGGTAGGTCCACAGCACGGTGCTGCTGTCAGTTGTTGAAGATGGAGGTTGTGCTTCACACGTCCATGGCGTGCGAGCAACGAGATGTGATTAGTTTTCTATGCAGAAAGGGGACGAATGCCCATCGTAATCCACAGTGAAATGCAGCCCACGTAAGGGGAATAGGTTTCTCGCTCTGAAAAGTGTGAGGTGGTGGTGGCGTGACTACGCAAAAAAAAAAAAAACGGTGAAGACTTGCATGACAATGAGTGTTCGGGGGAGTCAGCCGGACGAATTCCACCACGGCGGCATCTCAAATTTACTGCTCCGACGGGACAAATGGCTGAACCGGTGTGGGGAATATGTGGAGAAATAGTGTAAGGTGCGTAGTATGTGTTTGTAATTAGCAGGATGTACTTTATTTTGCCGAATAAGAAATAGGAGCAAAGACTTTCTTATTCATTCTGTTCTATAAAGGACACTCATTTCAGTATATACTCGAAATTGGACTGTTTCCAGACGACTGTTCTATATATATATATATATATATATATATATATATATATATATATATATATATATATATATATATATATATATATATATATATATATATATATATATATATATATATATATATATATATATATATATCGCACAGTAACTAACATAAAGGATAACAGTCAAATACAGGACGACTTGTATATATTAACATGGTATTGCCAGGACTAGCAGGTGAGCATTAGCAGACTAACTTAAACACTAAGTCAATGCGATGCACTACGCCCAGCGAAAGTTGCAGTTACCAAATCAGTGACGAGCCGGTTAAACCTGCGCGGTCGCTTAAGTACTTAGGAGTCAGCTGACCACTAATCTTTTGTGGAAAATCCATTTTGACCTGCTTTTGAGTAGCACGTAAAAAACTATCAGATTTATCCGTCGCTCCCTGCGACGACCTTGTAGAAGCAAGAGACTTGACTTCTTGCGTATAACTTCATTGTAATATCATAAATAGAATATGTCTAGGTAATCTGGAATCATCACCGATCATATCTTGTTAACAAACAAAAGTCATCACAAAAGAAAACCGCGCGACTCATTGCAGATGATCACTCACCTCATTCAAGCTCAACCAAAATAAAACGCGACTTCGGGCTGCTAGAAGTCAGACAGAATGTATCATGGCTCATCTACTTGCATAATCTATATCACAAGCCCAGTGTCGACATCACAACTTTTGTTGAACCAGCAAGAATAATATTTTTCACGCATTGACCACAATTTCAAAATTGAACCTCCATTTGTAGGAACTGATGATATCCGGTTTTCGGTTCTTCACTTGGCAATCAATTAATCAAATCACCTTTCCAAGTCAGTGGCTCAGGCAAGCGTCGGTAAATTTCTTCAGCAATGAAATAGTTTTCTTCTAAAGAGTCACATATAACAATGTAGTAGTTCTTATTTTATTTATTCACTTCATGATTTTCTTACATTACCAGGAGCTTAAGCACAATGTTCTATCGGCTAAATTGTCCTTAGTTATAACGAATTCTTTTTTTCCTTCTTTTTGACGAGTATTATGTATAGCCACAAGCTACCTGTCGCACACCTGCAAATGCGCTAATTCAGTTAAATGTTTTCTTGTTAGCGTATTTCCACGCTTCTTATTTAATGTTATATAAAGTGTTCACCATTGATTGAGTGATGTGTGCCTTCTCTCTGCCGGTGCTAGCTTTTATTGGCCTTCCTGCTACTCAGCACTTCATGTAACGTTTGGATACTATTTAGCGTTTTTATTTGATTATGGCCTTGTTTAAAAAACACCCCTCCCCCTTTCCCCCTCCTGCTCAGTAAGTTTCTAATGAGCTTTCAGGTAAGAATTAGGTGTTGCCAGCAGGTTTAAAGAAGCATTCTGACCTGCTTTATGCCATTTTTCGTGTAAGCGTTCTCGCACACTTTGAGTGCAGTAGCATGGCTTGGTGTCGCTATCTTTTATTTCAGGCGCTGTAGTATAAATGGCCGCCAAAGAGCAACGCACAGGATCAGTTAATACTGAGGAAGTGCCGTTTCAAATGCTTCCTTTTTTATTTTTGAACGGTATTTTCATTGTTATTGGAGAAAATGAAAACCAAGTCCCCCCCCCCTTTTTTTTTTCCAACTTTGAGCCGAAACATATGCGCTGGTACGTTAGAGTGACGTCAAAGATTTTTGCGTGCCAGAAACGTCTTGGCACCGAATAAGACCCCGGGGGATGACTCCTTATGCTAACGCTTGCTTGTGTAATGAAAAAAAAAGTTCAGCGGTGATTTAGCGGTAAAATGCGAGTGAAATGCGCTGGAATTACGTCGCAGCTTTCTGATGCCCCGGATTCATAAATTAGAGGGCGTTCGTGCAGGAGTTTACTCATACACACACACACACACACACACACACACACACATATATATATATATATATATATATATATATATATATATATATATATATATATATATATATATATATATATATATATATATATATATATATATATATATATATATATATATATATATATATATATACACATATATGTATAAATATAATGTACTGTCTGCGTATTCATTAGCACAATTCACTAGAGTCATTGTTCAGCAGTTGTACAAACGCTCTCGTAACCAATGCAAACTGTTCTGGCACATTGTACCTATAGTCGGTGACAATGCAAGGAATTCAGGGCAAACTGCACCCACAAACATGCAGTGCACGGAACAGGGCCAGCTGGAGTCGGCTCACAGCTTAATTACTTTAGTCTGCTCATGTACATGCTGGGCCGATTGAAAAATGAAAGCTCGTTGTTTCCAGCTAAAGTACTACCTTTGGCTGAGCACTGACAGACAGATCTTAAAGGATAAAACAGCCATTTCAAACATGCGCAACCGCCTCAGGAAAAATGGCGAACCTAATTAGCTGGCGCATTTGTGGTGCTTCCGCAACATTGCAGAACAATCTCGGCAACCAAATAAGGCAATGCACCCCAGATTGCGCACACTGCGGTTGATAGTATGGGTTGATCTAGAAGAACAGCTATTCAAACTCGGTGAAGCCGAGTTTGTGCACCGCTAGTCTAGGCGGTACAGAACCGTCTCCAGAGGCAAATTTCTCCTACACCGTGAGTGACGCCCAAACTCTGTTTGCCAGAGTAGACACTCTGTACTTGCGTGTGCCCCGGGTGTCCGTCATGAATTCGAGGCTGATAGTAATGTTTCTGCAAGTACACTGTTATAGTGTTCTTGAAGTGGGAAATGCAAAGCCAGTGTCAAGGAGACACCACTTACTGTTCTGTTTGCTCGTTTGCTTTGTTTACATCAAGTGCGATGTATTGTATCCGTAATACGCTATATTGTACTCAATGTTCACACCACAGACGTACCGGTGACTACGGGCGAATAAAAATTTCTTGTGATCTATGAAAAATGCGATTGAGTTGGAGTGAGTACATACAACCGCCTACTTTTTTAGGGCTGTCTTTTTCTGCTGACCAACAAAGATTTTAGGGGCTTTACGATCCAAAACCACGATTTGATTATGGGGCCCACCGTGGTGTGCGACTCCGGATATCTCGACTACCTGAGGTTGCTTTAACGTGCACTTAAATCTAAATACACGGGTGCTATCGCACTTCGCCCCTATCGAGATGAGGCCGCTATGGGCGACCTTCAATACCGCGATGTGAAGGCCAGCTACAATTACTGTTAATCCCTCTAGAGAAACGCAAGTTACAGTAGCCTACAAACTATACAGAACTCTACAGCTGGCACTAGTGTTGCTGCAAAGTTAGAATGTTTGCCTAGTGAATTTTACGGCTAAGTGCGGCAAGAAAGCTACACGCAGGAGCTCAACGCATGGGGCACGTTGTTTGTATATGAATACGCCAAGAGCACTTCTCTGTAGTGTACCATAATGCAGAATACTCCTTTTCGTTTGCATAAATTGACTGTCAGATCATACATGCCCGGAAGTTTCCTGGGGTCACGAAAACACTGCTACCACAGTGCGGACATAAACTTGGAGGACGCTTCACCTTTAAGAGTCGAACGCGATAGCATTCAGAGATCCCTGACTGCTTCTCACGCTTCCCGGCAAGTGCAGCTTTACGTAACCGTAATGCTAACCGGGAAACGCTGGCGGCGAACACAATGCACGAAGGCGAGCTTTCTGGTACAAACGCCGCCTCTTGCATGGGCCGATCCCGAAGGTAGTGCGCAGCCACGCCAAACCTCGAACAGCAGCTGGAAAAGGAGTTGTGTTTGAGTTTCCGCGTAACAGAATTACGTTTTCCCGGATATTCAGGTCGCAATACAATGATTTGATGTCTGTATGTTGTGTGTCTCGTATTTTACGAATTTCCTGACGCATTTTACCTTGAGACATACAATTGGTTCACCGACGCCTATGCACCACGCGGAGGGTCTGCTTGATTCGGGATGCGTGGTTCGGGATGTTTTTTTTTCGCTCACGGACAACGCCGCCGACGCCGGGTTTTCTGCGACACGGGGTAGTTTACGCCATCGTGTTGAAAAGGGCTTTGTTGCCGCGCCGCCCCCTTGGCCTTGAGTTGCGCAGAACCACCGTTGTGGAAGGTTCCGCCGTACACATCGGCCCGTAGAAACACACTTCTTGCTGAGCCATACGACTGTCGGCTGTCCTGCAGTGTAGTTTCAAAGCGCACCGGCGATTCATCACTTCAGCATTTCGTGTCCATGGGCTCGGTCGTCGCGTCATGAGGATCGCGCCAGCAATAGCCCACATCTTACTAATCATTGTATAGTTATTGTCAGATGTACTTCCACTGAGAAAAAAATCGTTCATATCCATTAGCTACTGTTGGAAAAACGCATTCTTCGGGTTTTTCATGCGAAAGCGTTCAATGGTCCTTTGAGCGAAAAAGCAGGCGGCGTCTGTATCAGAGAAACGGCACCTAATTTCCCATTGGTTGCCACGCCACCTCACGAGCGCGCCTCGCGCGCTCGTGAGACTGGCTCGCGCTTGCTCTTTCGGGCTTCAACGGAGCAGACCGGGCGAAAGGGAACACCTGCTGCAGCTTAGCGCGCCAGGTGTTGCTTGAGAGGAGAGGGCATCACGGCGACTCCCCATCATCCTCGTTATCGGAAATCTGTGTTATCTGCGCGTTCCTTGACCACGCAAGCTCTCGCCATCATTCTAACTGCGCCTTGGTAAGGGCAATTCAAACCGCGCCAAGCGTCTCACTTGCCTGCGAGGAGTTTATAAATCGAAGGACGGCTGAGCGGCGTTCAATTGGACATTAATGCTTTCGCTTCACAACTCATAAGTGCTTAGATGTCCTCGTACTTTTAAGAGGAAGCTTTAGCTCGGGACCAACTCCGACGCGGCCTATTCAAATACATGTAAAACGCAAAAACGTTTTTATAAGATAACCCCTGGACCGATTTTGATGAAATTTGTTGCATTTGAAAGAGAAACTTAAATTCTAGTGACTGTTGGAAGCGGAATTTCGATTTAAGGCTTGAATTTTCTTAAAACGATTTTCAAATATTTGACCGTTTGAAAAAAATAGAAGCACGAAGTTTACAAACTAATAGCTCTGCATGAAGAACAGATATCGCGGTTCTGTAAACGGCATCTATTAGATCATTCAAAGCGGACAAATTCAATATGTCATTTTACATCTTACGTGAATTTGTTACGTTGGTTACAACGGTTTTGCAAAAGTTGTATTTCTCTGTGATTCAATTTTTTTTATATTCATGTGTAACATATCAATTTTGTCCGCTTTAGATGTACTGTTAGATGCCATTCCCAGAATTGTATTATCCTTTTTAGTGGTTGAGTTACAGAGCTATAAACTTGATAGTTTCGTTTTTTGAAAATCTTCGATTTTCGCCAATTTTTAATAAAAAATTGACAACCTAACTCAAACATTCGAAACCAACAGTCACTAGATCTTAAGTTTGTCTTGTAAATGCAACAAACCTCGTCAAATTTGGTGCAGTGGTTGCCGAGAAAAACGAATTCTCCTTTTACATGTATTTAGATAGGAGCACTCGAGCTAAAGCTTCCTCTTAAAACGAAAGCTTTACTGGCCGTGAACTGGGGATTTCACCGTGGCCGTGCTCCGAGGTGGCACATGACGTCACACCGCGTTCCTCGTCGTTGTGTTCGCCTCCGCTCGCTTCGCCAGCTGCGTCGCATGCCTGATAACATGCCGGAAGATTGAAAAGGAGAGCTTGCGTGCGCCGCAACCACAGTTGAGGCGGCAGTATGGACGGCGAAAATTGTGATAAGCAGAAGAAGGCCTGGAATCGACATCGGAACGAGATGAAGAGGAAACGAATCGCCAATGAAACAGAGGAACAGCGCGCCGAACGACTGGCTAAACGCCGCAACATAGCTAGACAACCAGACTAATCTGGACGTGCAATCAAGATTAACCAAGGCTTACCGTGCTATGCCTTAGCTTTCGTTACGTATATCCTGGCATAGCCAAGCTAAGCCACTGCCAATTTTTTTAAACATTGGTGAAACATGTAGCTCACAGCATAGACCTGTTCCAAGTTTTCCAAGGCAGGAGCCATTTTCGCCTGTGCGGAAGTACCATCATCGCTACACGCACAGTGCAGGGGTCATGAATGAAATTCGCTATTTAAAAGATATCGACCGAGTGCATAATTCGCAATCTGCCGTTAAAGGATCTGATGAGACTAGTTGTAGGCTATCGGTATAGATATTATGCTTATAACCTAGAACTTTCCTGGGGCATATCACTAACCGTTTTCTCAGTGAAGAGGAAACTGCTGTCGAACCCAACCCTGTTGAGCCATCATCTATTACTGTGCCTTACAAGAGCCAATGCCGGCTCACTCCCTTTCACTTGTTACTGTCACTCCTGTGGAAGCGTTTCTGGCTGAGCACGATTATGAATCTACCGTTGCTGCTTCCTCGAGCTCGCGTTCATCCATTGCGCCGTCATCAGGCGTGCCTAAAGCGTGCCGGCCTACTCCGACGATACCGAGTTAGTCGTTCAGAAGAAATAGCAGTGGGAAGGCCGTCAGCAGCGGCGCTTAGCAAATCTTGCTGAATTTGTATATGAATCTACGAAAAAAGCAAGCGAATGTAGCGATTACGCGGATCTGCGTGAGGGTGAGTGAACTAACCGGTGTGTGAAAGGGCGCCCAAGAACTCATTTTTCCAAGCATTTCAATCCAGAGATACCAAGCACCAGGCCAGGGGATATCTTGCGCCCATTGTATCGATGGTGGCTGCCGGCCAGTACTGCGGACCGAACCCCGCACCTCCTTTAGCTTGCCCTCGTAGAGACCCTACATCTGCTAGTGAAAACATGGTGGCGAGCTTAACAAGAATCTTAGCATGTACAAAGTTCTACTTCGTATCGTCCCTGACCTGCAAGGCAGTACGAAACGCGGCCATGAGGGTTCCACTGATGCCACCTCCTGAGCCTACTTGTGCATCACGGAACACCTTGGAGACTCCTGAGGGCACAAATTCGCTTCACAGGGTTGTCCAGAAAGCGTCGCCCACATTCATCTCCATAGATACGCACTGTACCCTCAGTGGCACTCCTTTGGCCACTCTTCAGTGCTGTGAGTGATGCAACTCTTGGAGGACACAGTGTGCCTCTGTTGTGTGATGTTCAATGTTCTGTATTACATAGTGAGACTAGGCTACTGCGATCACCTCTGGAACTAGAGAGCTCCCCGCCGGGGCCCTCACAGTGTTCTTGCTGAGGATGTCAACTCAACTGTCAGTGATTTCTAGAATGCGCAGCCAGGTAGAACCATTGCCAGCAGAACTGGTTCAAGGACTACGCCAAAAATAGTTCTTTCCTTTGTTTTCTTTTACATTCTTTAGTAACTTCTAGGTCTTGAACTGGAAAATTGCCTAGAATGTAATTGTAATGAAATTCTTTTTTTATGAAGTGCATGGCGTAATGTAAAATTGGGAGGAAAATCTTTCTTTTTCGAGGAATTGTAATTTATAGTATAAAGGTATGTGAAATGGTACATTACTCGTACACACACTACTTGCCACTGTAATGTATAAAATATGTTTTGACTGGAAAGACTACAAAGTGCTCAGCAGGTTCTGCAGTGAGCCAGTCAGGGGGAGGTCTAGACATGAGCATTTGCCAAATGTGACGTGCCTTTTTCCATGTATGCAGTAGTTGAAGACTACTTTTAAGTACTGTATTCCGTAAAAAAAACATTCCAAATGAGTGTGAAGTGTCATACTAGATGTATTGTCTATGGGGCTTTTTTCACTAATCCTTGTAAATGAACTTTTTGATACATAAAGGCCCCTTCCAGATGTAAAAGTATTTGAAATGGCCCATTACTCGTACTCAAGTTACTTGTCACTGAATTGTCCAAAACATGCTTTCACTCACAACATTACGAAGTGTTCAGCAGGTTCTTCTGTTACTACAGCTCTGGTATAGTAGTTTCAGCATCCGCCTCGCATGAAGGAGGTATAGGGTTCTATTCCCAGTGCCACCGGGTAACCATCGGTGATGCAATGAGTACAAGCTTTCCCCTGGCCTGATGGTCGCCTTCTCTGGGGTAATGTGTAGTAATGAGTAGCACGGGGCTTTCTGGCCGAAGGCGCCCTTGCGCCATAGTATTCAACCATCACCAGGTGGTTCTGTAGGGAACCAGTCATTGGTCAGGTATGAACAATTTGTCACTGAGCTTTGCACCGATTTTATCCATTGCACAGCCGCACTGTTTTGAATTGTTTCATAAAGCACAAGCAGGGCTTTGGTCATATGAGTGTTGTTTGTCAAATGTTTAATGATTTTCTTCCATGTATATAGTAGTTGAAGGCTACACTTAAGAGAACATTCCAAATGAATTTGAAGTGTCTTACAATATTTATTATATATGGGCTTTTTCAAAAATGCACGTATATGAACATTTTGATCCATGAATAGCATACAATGCTTATGCAGAATTCCTTCAATAGCTTCTGTTCTCACACAGCTGCTTGTAGATATCTTACTGTGGATGTAATTTTAAGTAGCCAACTACATGGCTGCAGTGGTCCTGGACAAGTGACCACTGCTGCTGCTAGGGAAGCCCAGTTACAGAGTCCCTGAGGACACCCCGTCGGTCAGCTTCTTGTCCGGATGCGCACGTGCTAATGGGTCCATTGCTCAAGTTCTTTTCCGTAGTACATGATGAATGCCGGCTTTGCCACTATGTGACATGACACTGCTTGGAATGTTTTGTTTCGCAACGAGGTTGCTTAATCTTTTCCACCTCATGATTCTTTTGCAAAGGTTACGGTTTCGGTTGTATCATAATTGTACCATTATAACTGATCATAATTGTAACTGCATAACTCAGCAAGACAGCAAAAAAGCAGTGCGTGTGCGGCATCGATCTTCAGTCTGTGTGGAAAAGACTCAAGTTAGTACTTTAGTCAATATGGTCCATAGCTAGAAGTGGGTCGACGGCAACAAATGTATTTTCTCGGCTCAATCACAGAGTAAATACCAGTGCAGTCGTCATAGAACTAGTCTCTAATGTGTTTCATCCACATTACGGTGGACCAAAATATAATAAGAAATGGCATATTTTTAACACTTGTGTTTCCTCCTCTCTGAACAGTGGGTATTGACAGTGGGCAGCAAGCTGGTTTCATTCAGTCAGGATTTCGCCTTTGATGGAAAGGCAAGAAGTGCTTTAACTTCCAGTGCTGTCTCCGCATGAACTCGTATTTTGTATGAATCAGTGCATCCACAATCACATTTTCGCAGTGTGTCCCTCCGGTGATACTCAACCATAGTTCTCAGACCTGTTCTGAATCTACTCGCGAACCCTCCCCATGTACTTCAACGATAAATGATCAAGTTAAAACCTGACATAGAAAGCAAGATGTAACTGTTTTAGTGTCAGTTCCGTGTGTATATGCATATCTGTTCTATCTGTATGTTGTCCTAGTCTAATGCATGCTCTTTTGTCACACTGAAGCCACAGAGTCTTAGGTCTCTTCACTTGGGCCCAACATCGCATATTGTTTGAATGAAAAAAAAAACACAAGGTCTGTCTACCAATCTGCGTTTCAAAGATGTCTTGCCACAACACAAAGTTAACCAAAACACAATGAATAGTTGACCCAGAAACATTGCCTGGTGGCCTGCTATATAATCGTACTCCGCATAAATGACTTTTGCAACCGTATATGATGAATCAAATGTTGCCTGCCTATAACCATCGAATTGGCCAATGCACCTCAACCAAGCTAGGGAAATTCGCAAATATATCATCACATGCTGCTGAATTTTTGAATGTGCAACAGTACAAAGAGCCAAAAGTTACGTTTGCAGTATTGTGTTCATGGCATTTGCTAATCAAGGATGCTACGCCTTTGTCATTTGCCGCATCTATGAACGTCTGCGCATACTGTTATGTATGGTGTGGCATGTAGTGTTTAACCTTCAGAAGCCGCACTTGTGATATGACAGACGCAGTGCACAGCTTCCTAGCTACATTGCCAGTTGCAGTAACATCATGTGTGAGCTTAATATAAGCCAATGTTTGGCTAGTGCATGAAACAGACATGCACCGAAGAGATTTTAAACAAGTTCTCCGCCATTTAACGTTCATGGTTACCCTAACCAATTGCTTGCTCTGTACTACGAGAGTGCATAACACATTTGGCCGGTGCAATTATTATGATTACACAGGTATTAGGATTATTCAGCTCAAGGCTGTACAAAGACAACATATTTGACCATAAAATAATTGCACAGCATCCTCAAATTTTCAAATACAGCTCGTGACTTTTTGGTGACATAGGATGAAAAACGAAAGCGACACATTGCTAATGAGGGACGTCTCAGTGGCGGGTTCTGGAATAATTTCTACCTTCCAGCGTTCTTTAACGTGCACCGACATCGCACAGTGTACAGGTGCCTTGCGTTTCGCCTCCATCGAAATGCGGCCGCCGCGTCTGGGATGGAACCCATCTTCGGGCTCAGCAGCCGAGCCAGCGCGCAATGACAGCGTTCACCGTCGCACAGCTCCCATAAATCATGAAACCAAGCTGAAAATTATGTGGCCTTAGGATAACGCTTGAGAATTGCGCTATCTCAAAAGGACACCCGCAATGACAGCGGCCAGTTAAAAAAAATGGCTGGGGCTTAGCTAAGGTTAAGCCTGGATATCTCGAAGCGAAAAAGTTCGGTGATGCTTATGGTTTAGCTTATGGTTATGCTTTATGATTTAGCCTATGGTTATGCTTACGGTTTAGCTTATGGTTATGCTTTATGATTTAGCCTATGGATATGCTTACGGTTTAACTTATGGATATGCTTATGGGTTAAGTTATGGATGTGCTTGCGGTTTAGCTTATGGTTATGCTTTGTGATTTAGCCTATGGTTATGCTTACGGTTTTTCTTATGGACATGCTTTGGTTAGCTTATGGTTATGCTATACGAGTGCCTTGTGTAGGTATGCAAATTGCTTATCAATGATATATACCATAAGTTATGCAGGATTATGAAACTTCTGTATTCATCATTGTTGGGCACATTGTCTTGCGATTTCTGTACAGCCATCAACACAGCTCTCTGTATCGATAGTATCACTCTCTTCTCCTTCCGTGTTGAATGCGCAAGGGGCTTAATAGTCGGCCTCCACGATAAACACGCGCTTGCGGCGAACGTCAAACGATGACGCATAGCGCGCGGCAGTGGCCACCTGCGCCGACTCCGAACACGCTTGCGGGAGCCAATTCCGACACACGCCGGCTCACGCGAAGCGCGCTGTTGACTAGCATGGTGAAGCTTTTCGCTTCAAAAACACGGCAACAAACTGGTTCTTCAGTGGTCCTGTACAACCACGAAAAATTACAATGAAGCGTGTATAAACTGACATTAACGGTATGGATTTTACGATGCGATGAACGCACGGGTACAACTGAATATAGGTTGAGTCCTCAATCCATAACACCACGTTAAAAATATATTTACGAACGACTGCAACAACACGCACGATCAACACGAAGAGACCTGGCTTTATGGTGGGAAGTAAGGAGCTGCCAATACGTCGAAAATACTGCTTAACTATTTATTGTTGAGTTTCACTCCAGTTGGCAGTAAAGTTTCATGCGTAAAACAGGCTCAGCTGAACTGTGCCACGGACTTTTGAAGAATGAAATGCTCCGACTCCATACTCTTTGTCCATGTTTGCTGCACACCGCGTCGGTTCTGCCGACGAAAAGTCTTTTCAAGAACAGCAGACGCTGAGGAGCTACCGTGTACCTGTAGCGGAGGTATCAAGTACGACGCCATTTTGAAAAGTCGCATGACGACGATTTTGTTTGCTTCTGTGGTTGACTAGCGGACTAACACAACTGCGCGCGGTTGTTGCCAACTGCTGTTTTATATTTAAGTTGTATCCTACTATAGTGTGTATGCAGAGAGCTCACGCTCACACCAACACACACAAATAAATCCCACCAACCATGGACTTACCCGGTGGGCTATCTTGCATTTCGGTAAGGGGAAAGAAGGAGAGATGGATGAGAAAACTGAGACGAGAAAATTAACGAGGAGGCAGTCAGTGTGAACACACTCGCTGGTGAGCACTAGCTAACAGTCACAAGCATTCGTGCAGATACCGTAGGCGTGAAGAAGCGCATTAGGGCATATTTTGTTTCCTAAAAATTCTAGCAGCAATGCAGTCCATAACATAAACAAGTCGGTAGCTGCTGCCAAAGTGGCGAATAACCGCAAACGCGGGTTCGAGACTGTGGAAGCGAACGTTAACAAGGAAACTCACTTCCCTTTTTCTTTTTCCTCGCAACGAAAGTGAACCAAGCTATGCCTATTTTCTTGCATTTTCTTTTACTTCTTATGCTCGCGTTCTTCAGAATTCTTGCGTAGATATGCGCTTCCACGATCATGCAACGGCACAAAAAAAGGCTAAATTGAAGTAGAGCTAAGTGACACCGTGACGTGAAAGGTCAGGTATTCGAGACGACGTCAAGTTGTGGCAAGCGATCGATATAATTTCCGCCGGATGGCAGCCCAACTCCAGTAACTCGCGCTTGCAATTAACGAACGGGGAGAAACCTTCGTGGTCGCATGGGCTGTTCTTCCGTTTGCTCAGTTATGTCAGCAACGGAGCTCGCGAAACCAGTGACCAAAGATCAAACAACGTGCTTTGCCGTAGGACGAAGATAATTAAGCAGAGCAGCGTTGACGCGCCGTCGAAGTCCCTGTAGTTGAAGTCACCTCGTTGCAGTGCGTGAAGTCAATGAGTAGTTTACTCCGCTAGAATTATTTTCTTAACTATAGAAACCACACTGAAAAGCTTTGTTGCGTTGTCTTGGATGAACTTAACCAATGTAACAGTCACAAAGTAGAACACCGTTGAAGAAAAGCAGTCGCCGGCGAGGCTTTTCAACGCCCTATGTGGTTATCTATTCCCCGAAGAAACTATTGCCTGGATTTATCAAGCGTTGTCAATTCCAACCTATCTTTTCAAGCAAGCCCTGAAAACTGAGAAACCTGCCTATTACGTCTCAATTTGTCACATTACCACTCTTCTCTTTCTGAATATCATTATTTGAACTAAAGAAATTCAAAACCGGCCATGAAGAGCAACAGCGTCACAGTGACAATGACCATGACATCGAAGATTCCGCACAGATTCCGGAGTGACACTTCAAAGCATAGATGTCAGTGGGCAGCAGCTAAAGCATACACTGTTATCTTGTGCGAAAAGAAATCAGAAAACTGACTCACAATGCAAGTTTGTGGCTTCTTGCGTTGCGTGTGTAACAAAAATAGCTGTTGCTTCTAACGTAAACTCACACTTCAATACTTTTCGTGTATGTTGCTTAAAAACAGACGTTTTTTAAACGCAGCACATTGCGAGCTTCACTCACGTACAGATACGTGACGTGGGAGCTGCCACGTGTACGAAACGACGCGATCAAAGTACTATTACCGTGAAACAGAGGAGCCGATCAGCGAGGATCAGATCATACCGGCGCTCAGAACACACTTGGCCCGTGCGGCTCTCAAATATTTTCTGACGTATGTCAGAAAAGCAGAGTTTTCAGACCGGTCGCAGAAATACATATATAGTCACAGCAGAAGAATGCATTCTACAATAAATTCACCTACTCCTCTTTCCATAGAAGACCGAAGAGTCGTCCATAGCCCAACAAAGCAATTGTTCAATAATTCGATAAATCAACTAACTATCGTCGATGGGTGTCCAAAAATGGGGTGAAGAAAAATAGATTGTTAAAAAGAAAAGAAAGCGACTTGCAAAGCCAGGCTAGAGAGTATTCTCGGTACGTGTGTTGTATTATTTTATTTTGTCTCATCAGATTATTTAAATAATTTTGGCTAACCTGTTGTATTTCCTGCCCTGTCTTCATCGGCACATTACGCGAACACAACGTCAAGAAATCAAGTTCTGACTGGTCATACGGACTGGCGCTCTCAGACTAATTTCTACAAGCAGCACACTATGCACCAGACCCATCTCACTGAAGTCGATATGTTGACCGTGGCACAACTATGAAGTGTTTTCCTGAGATTTGATCTTGAAATCGTTTCGCCACATTCAAGTTACGAGGCAGTTTCGTGAGGGATTCGAATGATCGGCCTGTGCACTAGTCAATCACCGTCGAATAGCGCAAGCAGTGAAAAAGGCACACCCACCCACTCCTCACCCACCTCTTCTACACGCACAAACACGTGAACACACAAACGCACACACCCACAGACACACGCAAACACCCACACACACACAGACACACGCACACACACACACACACACACACACACACACACACGCGCGCAAACACCCACACACACAGACACACGCACACACACACACGCACACAAACACACACACACACACGCAAACACTCACACACACAGACACACGTACGCACACACACACACACACACACACACACACACGCAAACACCCACACACACACAGACACACGCACACGCACACACACACACACACACAGACACACACACACACACACTTACAAACAGCTCAACACGGCCCAAGCAAGCGCACTCACAGGGACACGCGCCTGAGAGCAGTTAAAAGCTCAGCTAAGAGCTGCCGAACGGGCTGCCGCCGCTTCCGAAATGCTCTCTCCCAGGAAAGCCATCACATAAACGGAAATTCACCGCACGAATTTCGCGCATCGGCTGCTCTCCTTAAAGGAAGCCGGGCTGCAAACACTCGGCGAATCGCATCCCGCGGCCACCGATATTTACTCTTTTCGACTGCCTCCGACGCACTCCCCAAGTATAACGACTCCCCGATGCTTACTTTCTCTCTCTCGCCTCGCCAGCCACCAGCACGGCAATTCACTTTGGTGCGACGAAGCGAGGGACACCGACGCCGAAGAGGGGCGAAGTATATGGTGGCCGTGCAAAAACTGCCGGAGCCTTTGAGTCGATCGGAAGGAGAACTAGCGCGCATAGGCTGGGACAGGTTTGTTTGGCAGCGCTTCCAGCGGCGGTGCCAAAAAGCCCCCAAACCTGATTATCTTTTCAAAAGACCCCGGGCCATCTTTAATGAAGAAAGCGCCGGGCCCTCTCGACGCTGCTTTCTTGAGAAAAACGAGGCGAGGAAAAACTCGAAAGAAGCATGAAACGCAAGGTGGCGACTCCTTAGAGCGCCGCACGCAACGTGTTTATAGCTGGATGAGGCGGCTTTTGATCCTTTGTTGGTGCTGCTGACATTGTTTTTGTTCACAGTACGCAACAAAGAGCCCTCCCCCTGCCCTCTCACGAAAAAAAGAAAAAGAAAAGAACTAGAACTGTGCAGTACGAGAATCTCGCGATGTCGGTTTGACTATGCGGTGTTTCCTCCTCCCCCCCCCCCTCCCACTTCGTTTTCTTTGGTCTGGAAAAAGACGCTCCGCAAAGGAGCACAGCGCGGTGAAGCGTGACTTCGGATTTCAGAGGGAGCTGTTGACGAGCTCTGTCTTCCTTTCTTTCGTGCCTTAATTTTTTTTCTGGTATATATTTACTTTTGATCGCGCGTGCTGCGGGTTGGGAACAATGAGGCCCTCGCCTCATTTACGGGGTGTAAACAAACCGCCCAGATGGCTTACGCCGGATTCTCATCGCTTTAATTTTACGCATGAGGTATCTATACACCAAAGAAGTACAGTCTCAAACCGAGAAAGACAGGCTTAGAATGCGAAGCATGGGCTATAGTCGGTAGGCTTGTCTCCTGTTCCCTGTTCGTTAATATTCGAGACATGAAAAGCATTAGGGCCTGATGCTTATTCATTTAAGGTCATCTTGGTTGTCGAGTTGCGTTGTTCAATACGGCATGTTAATTAGAATACAGCGCTGCAGAGTGAAAATAGACACAGAGCGTGAACATGGTCACAGACAACGAAGTTCCCTGATGCAAGCCTTAATCGATACAATAGATATCGAACACTTGTTTCCGCTTTATAAGTTGCTCATGGTGAGCTCGGGTAGCCAGAAATTTATACAGCGCTTTCGTACAGGCAGGCGAACTGAAAATTTTCGAATTATTCTGAAAGTGCCGTCGCGGGAGATCCTACAGCAGCGTTAGTGGCATCGGCCAATACCGCCGCTTTCAATGACAAGAGCATATCTCGATCAGTTCTGCGAGCCCTGTTCGCCAACTGGAAAGAAGCCGCGAAGACGTTAAGGGTGACAGCCGCGTATTTTTTTTTTCGCGGCTTCGACACAATGACACACATACTAACAGACAAGGCCAAAAGCGCGCGCACTCTAATTCTTGTTGTGCGAAAGAATTCAAATATTAAAGTTAAATAATGCGGTTTTACGCACCAAAGCTACGATCTGATGATGAGGCAAGTCATAGTTTGGGTACTTGGGGGGTAATTTGGGCCACCTCGAGTTCTCTAACGGGCACCTAAATCTAGGCGCACGGGTGTTTTTGCATTTCGCCCCCATCCAAATGCAGTCGACGTGGCCGGGATTTGATCCTGCGACCTCATATTAACATATTTTTTGAAGTTGTTTTTCCCTCAAACATGTCTTATTGTGGAGAAGAAGGCTTTAAGAAAGGTTATTAAGGCATTGAGGAGCACACGGATACTACACGGAAGCTTACGACGTCCGCTGCAGACATACGCGCCTGTTAAGGTAACATTCATAAAGGCGTACATTAAATGGTAACAGCCGTAGTGTTACTTTCATAATGTTCCCTTTAAATGTATCCATAGCAGTGCAACAGCAGTCATTGATTCCCCCGTGTTTGTTGACACGTCACAAGGTGACATCGATGGCCGAGGTAAAATTTACAGGAGCGAAATAAGGCAATCTGTGGCGTAATAATTACCTATTTATCTTATCTTTCCTTTTTCTTGTCTCTTTTCATATTTTTTTTCCCTAAGTGCAGGGCAGCCATCTGCGAAGGTCCTTGGTTAATCTCAATGCCTTTCCCTCTGCGTTTCTCTCTCTCTCTCTCTCTCTCTCTCTCTCTCTCTCTCTCTCGCTACGTATCAATAGGCATCACAGTATTGCAACGGTAGCATATCAGACGCACTAACAGCGGTGATCTCAAGAACACTTAGAAAAAAAATAATAATTATGATAAGCCAATGCAGGCTGCTGTACAAAACTGCGTTTAGCATGCTTTGGAAGGAGTGTTACTTGTAGCAGTATGTTGCCGCTATGTACGTGTTACGTGTGGCGCTACTCTTACCACATGTATTACCACCACGTGGGAGCGAACCGGTACTTCAAGTGCCACTTCCTCGAGGGCCACTGTGGGACCGCGCGTGGACTCTGCGACAGCTGCTGGCGGGAGGCGCAGCGTCTCAGCAACAGTTTCCCAAAATGCTAGCTGTCGCGAGGAAAGAATGCGCGAACACCTTCCTTACCATTTGTACCGGTACCGGTTCCGACCGGTACTGGTACCACCGGCCACGCCGGTAACACCATGCGGTTGCAATTGCTGGGTTAGACTGCACCATCTTCGAGATCGGCCCACAGAAACGGCTAGACGGCCACAAGAAAACCGTGGTTAGTTGCCAAAGAAACCTAAACGCTTTCAAAAGAAAATCTCTTGCTCCGAATAAAAGGACCGCGTTCCGCGAAATGCTCCCCGACCCTAAAACGCTAGTGTGCTTTGCGGCCTCTCGAACCGGAGAAAGCACTTAGTGTGTCGCGAAAGCTTTTTATTGCCAGCGCCATTTACCATCTCGGTATCGTTTCGCAGTAGGCAAACAATGACGTTTCACTGGCGTTGTTTCCACAGCTGTTAAGATGAATACAGTATTCCAGACAGAGAAATGCGGCTTTACCGCGTGAGCGTCGAAAATACCTCACGCATGATAATGAACAGGCATGGCCTATGACTGCGCTTAGATACCGCGGGCTAAAATAGTAATAAAAAAAGCAAGCTATTTTCCCATGGTAGACGCGCAATATATAAAGCGAAACCTAGCAGCATATAAGAACGAGAGTTTCTGGTTCGTTTCTTTCGTTATTTCCGCCACCGCAGACGTCCCGTTATCTACGCAAGGAAAAGCCGCCTTCTTGTAATGCAGAAGCTGTGCTGCCTCTCACTCTCTCTTTCCCTATAGCTTCTGCATGCCATGGGCCCCTTACAAGGCCATTCGTATATGCAAAAAATAAGCCTGTCCCCTCGAAGCGGTGACCTAGAGCTGTAATTGGATCTACAGCTCAGTGACGTAACGAGCTCATCTCCCTCGAGCGCTCGTCGTCTACACTCGATCACAATGTCGACGTAGCAGCGAAGCCGCTCGTCGCTTTCTGTTATAAGCAGGTAACGCGATGAACAAAGGAAATGAGCAGCGTGCGCGCATGCGTCAAGTGTAGGACACGTGCTTAAAAATCTACTTAAGGAGCCGATGTCTCACTAAGCTGACCTGACCATGTATAGGAGCACAGCGCAGACATGTGATGAAGACGAAGAGATCGATGCCAGGGCGAGAAACAGCGTACCCGCTCTACTTTCACCATAACCTTTACATTGCAGGCGGGTAGTTTTAATATAGATCACCGCAACGAAAAAAAAAAAGAAACAATGTATAGATACTTCTCGAGTTCCTATCCCGTACTGATCCATGCTCTTCAAGTATACGTTTATTTATTTATTTATTTATTTATTTATTTATTTATTTATTTATTTATTCATTTCCTCAAAGGTCTCTGTTGAGACATTACATGAGGGAGTGGGGAGTTAGTGACAAAGAGATAATATACGTCAGCTCTTTTTCGCGCAAGGATAGAGAAGCACAGCTTACACACTTTTTACCCGAACGTGCTACTTCGCAGCCGGGATCATTTCTCCGGTAAACGGTGGATTGTTCCTAGAAATTATTTCAGGTTTATCAGAAGGCTCATTTGGAGTCGGGCTTACGGCGCTATAGCTCAAAATGGCTTTGAATAGCGGGGTTGACATTTTAAACGCAAACATAAGCGTTTCGTCGTCTGACGTCGAAGGACAAAGTGTTTGTGTTCTCTTTTTGTGACTGCATCCGTCTTCGTCACATTTCTACAATGTTCCCCTTTAACTTTGAATAAACGACGAGCAGAAAGTTAGGAGGGTGGATGAGATTAGGAAGTTTGCAGGGACAACATGGCTACAATTAGTACATGACCGGGGTAGCTGTAGAAGTATGGGAGAGGCCTTTGCCCTGCAGTGGGCGTAACCAGGGTGATGATCATGATGATGAAGCGACGAGCGCAACTGGAAATACTGTGTAACATACGCATGTGTCCATGAAATCGGGCTGAATCTGCCATTTATAGTTATCAAAGTTGATCAAGAGCCAAACGTCGATTGTGATGTCGGCAAGTACACTTCCTTTAATAAAATAATGATGCAAGTGACTAAATAATCATGCTCACCCTTACATATTGTTGAAGCGATTTCACGTAGTCTACATATTATATGTAGATTTCGAGCAAAGCTCTTTGCTTTCTCCAAGTTACTGTAGAATGTATAAACCGGTTGTGCGTACTTAAGGTTGTTAACAAGACAATTTTGTTTTCTTAGTTAGTCAATTTGGCTTTTCTCTCTACTTACGCTCTGGCCGATGCGTTTTACTATCCTCTCTTATTGTAAAGATGGTAGGCACCAAATATAAGGGTAGGTAAATTTGAGAGACAGTTGGTGTGTTACAGACATTTACATTTTTGCGCCGTAAGTTATGAAAAAAAATCAGAATGAGTAAATCACCACCCGCTGCTTATTTTTTCTAAGAACTCTCTGATTATAGCATAGGTGGCGCTGCGGCACGTTGCCGGCACTAGCGCCGCCATTGCGACGTCAATGCTTATTTTTTTTCCATAGCTATAGAATACGTGGGCAAACATGTGACATGAGGAGCAAGCTTATTGCTACAAGCGTCAATGGCTTCTCTTTTGACAGGACAAAGGTCGTACATACGTCAAGCAACTAAAGAAAAGAAGTGTATCAGTTAGTGTGACTTTTTTACAGCGAAGCTATGTGTGGCTAGCCGATTCACCCGTCCGTCTGTCACCTGTACCCAGAAAACTCCTCTTGTTCAACCCTATGCGCATGCACAAAAAAAGAGAAAGAGAGGCACACGATTGGCTGCATCAATAGTGACGTCGTTGCTTTTCGTCGCAGCCGAGCGGGTGCGCAGCAGTTGCTCTCCAGCTCCGAAATGGGTAGGCCACGCGACATACGTGCTCCTCAGGAGCAGGCAGCTTTCGATCAGCAACACCGCGAGGAGAACCGGGAACGAGATCGTTGACGCCGTGCTGATGCTGCAGCCCTGGCACACGAACAGGCTCGTGAAGCTGATAGCAAGCAGCAACTGCGTACCGATGATGCGGCAGCCTGCCAGGCAGTTGTTTATTGTACCGTCGGGATAAACCGAGTGATAAACACCGGGGCCGCACGTTCCAGCTTCGCCGGTTAACCATCTGTACGGAGTGCTTGGGCGGTGAATTGTTTTTATAATCTCTCGCGCATGAATTTAAGTTCAGTGTAGCGGACGATAGTCGATAGGGAGGAATTTAGGTAGGCAATAGTAGACAAACGGTAGATATCATAAGTCCTGCACTGTATATAGATATTCTATAACCTCTACTTTAAACCGTTTGTAGACTTTCCACGGGCTGCGTGAAGGGGAAAAATTGCGTTAGCTCCCATCTGAATTGTAGTTTGTTGATGCTGCGGGATTAGCTTGCGAAGACGAACTAAACAACCGCCTGTAGCGGGAGGAAAGCATTCTCGGACACTTTAACCACACCGACATCAGAGCGAGTGGCTTTCATACACGTGTTTCTAGTTCTTCGCGATTTATGGATTTCGTCACAGCTTCGCTCCAGTGTGCGCACACGTGTTGTAGCTTATTTTCTTATCCAGGTTTCACTCATTCATTTTATCCCGTCAATCTAACACCGCGTATCTACACAGATCCCCCTGGCCCGGTCAGCCTCATTACGTTTTGCTAATTCTGAGTCTCGGGGCCTTTAGATATACCTGGATACACATACAAAATAGAAAGAAAAAAGGGCTGGGGAGACGGGGTTGCGGGATCCCGTGGGGCGCCGAATTAAAGATACCAGCCAAGGGATCTCCTCTTTGTATGCCGCAGTACAGCACGTTATACGCTGTAGTGTAAAGCTGGCTAGTTGTGGCACCGCGAACCTACAATCCTCCAGCCCGCCAGAAACCATTTCAAACGCTTTGCACATACCCAAAGCATAATGACGGCTTATCTCGCGGAAATTCTAGAACGCACACGCCTGGCCCTGTCAGCTTTCACGTTGTTCAACTTGGGAGATTAGCGTCGTGGTCAAGTCGCGGTCGCGAAGTTTGGCACAAGGATAGCGTAGTCTCGTACTGGAGGTATTGCAGTCCTTCCATCGTTGGGAAGTATTGCCCGTTGAACCTGAACACCCGACAGCGTCGGAACACCCACATACATTCTTGCGTGCGCGTAATACGATAAGCTTTTAGTGTCACTCTATCAAAGTGTGAGAGTGAGGTATGAAGGCTAGCGTGCAGAAGACAAAGGGGTAATGTTGAATAGCCCATGGCAAGAGAATGAGAATTCATTATTGTCAATTATAGCCTCTGGAATCTGCGTGTTTATGAAGGCAAAATACTCACAGTGGACTCTGGTCATGAGAAGGAAATTTACAGACGAAGAAAAAAATGGGTTAGAGCGCATGCCGCAGGCAATATATGCTCAAGGGATGACGGGCAGCTGGTCGTTACAACCTTGAAAACAAGTGTACAATTGCTGCACTCTACCGGTACTGACATATGGGGCGCAATCTTATGTGTTGAAAACATATTCGTTGGCAGCGAAAGGAAAAAGGGGAACGGCGCCCCCTAGTCCGGGGCTCCGATGACGTCATCGTCGATAGCCTACGCTGGTCGGATCAGTGGCTGGCGCGCCTCGGAAGCGCTATCGCGAGAGGTGCGTTCCCACTGCGGTTAACAAAGAAGCCTGAAAAGAAGTGATGAGCGCTGGAACGAAAACAAATTTTAGGCGTAACGTTAACAGACGCGAAGACGGCATTGTGGATTAGAGAGCAAACGGGAGTAGGTGATAATCTACCTGACATTAAGAGCGAAAAAATCAACCTGGGCAAGCCATGTAATACATAGGGCGGTTAACCAGTGGGCTATTAGAGTTACGGAGCGGGGGCCAAGGGAAAGGAAGTGCAGTCGAGGTCGATGGAAAATTAGGCAGTGTGATGAAATTAGTCGGCATGGAGGCTTACGTAGGTCTCTGGCGCGAGACACGGGCATTTCTAGATTGGAGGGAGAGGCCTTCGTCCTGCAGTGAGCATATACAGGATGATGATGATGCTGACCGGTAAAATGCCATTTTTCTTCTTTCACGCTGCATCCAACGTTAAGTTTTGTTACGCAACCTCCCTGCTTTTCCTACCTTATTTCTGTCTATTGTCATCTCGTTAAGCCTTTATTTCTCAACACTACGGTTTGGTCTACTGTCCACATAGAATAGGAGGGGTACCGCTTTGGCCATTAACGAGAAACGAAAGCAAATAGAAATGGAACAGTGTTACTAAATCGCTGCAGCGCCGAGATCCCTCACGAACAAAGTTGTTTTCCGCAAGAAAAGCCCTTGCCGCTACATTATTTTCTCGTTAAAATCCAGCGACCACAAATGACATATACCTCTTTTGCTACATTGCGCTATACACAAAGAAGAACAGTTGGAACATTTATACTTTTGTTTCTCTGCATTCAGTACTGTGTGGGACAAGCGAATTCGCTTGAGACGTTGTGAAAGTTGCGTTCCAAATCTTCTTGTCGGCGAAACAGTACCGGGCGCGTCGCCAAAAGCAGGCTCTCTTGGTAGGTCGCAAAACAAACAATAGGCCTCTCGAGGGTACTAGCTACATGCAAGAACGTTTCGCGACAACATATCCCAAATTATATAGAACGCAGCGCATCTTGATAGTTACGCAACTTGAAACACTTGCACGACTGTCGCACAAACGTGTTGAAACCCGCCGGTGTTGTTCAGCTGCTACGGCTTCGCGCCGCTGCGAATGAAGTCGCCGGTTCGATACCGACCACGGCGGCCGTATTTTGACGGGAGCAGAAAGCAAAACGTACGTGCACCGCGCACTGGGCGTGCGACAAAGAGCTGTAGGGGGCCAAAATTAATTCGGGGGACCTCCTAGTGCGACGTACCTTATAACGGAAAACTACGTAGTTTAGGGCTATTGAGCCTCGCAATATATTTAAGTTAAATTTAAATAATTCGACGCCTGACGGCCGCAGTACGTGTCGTTCAACACCCTTCTATACTGCATATATCATTGGAGCGGTGCGCGGATTGATATGCAGATATATATTCAAATGACCGCCATTATGACCCTGCAGCTGTCTCCAGCTCAGCGGTGCGAGCACAACTGTCTCCAGCTCAGTGATGCGAGTACAGTTTTCCCCACAAACTGTGTAAAACTGCTTTTGTTTCGCGGCATCCTTTATGAAGGCACGTCGCTATATCGCAGTACGATTGTAATTTTTTCTGGGATTTCAGCACACGCAGAGGTATTATCGACTGAGAAAAAAATGCGTATCTCGTTTTTAAATAGAAGTGACTTGTTAAGCTGACATCGTCTAGATAACATTCAGTGCTCTTTGGCACGCGGTATTATGTCATCTGTGGAAGTTGACGGTCGGAAAATATACGAATCGGTCATCGGCGACACTCTACGAGATTATTTTGTGTGTGCGTGTGTGCGTGCGTGCTTGCGTCCGTGTGTGTGCGTGCTTGTGTGTGTGTGCGTGTGCGTGTGTGTGTGCGTGTGACGTTCATGCAGGACTGCAGGCCTATGATAGGAGGCCATGGTTTACATGGGCACCTATACCGTTCCTTACAAGTCTACAAGTTATACCGCTCCTCACAGGTTCCTTTACAACGCAAGGCTGATGCGGTGGTTTCCAAAGCTAACGAAAGTGGCAACGAATTTCCTCTTTGGGACTTCGCTGACTCACCGGAGCTTTCAAAGCTGGCTGCTTTGAAGGTGCTTCATTGGCGAGGCCATCTGGTCGTTCATTGCCAGTGATACCAACATGCGGCGATATCCGCTAATACCTCACCATGATTCCTTCATTTTTGAATATTTCTTTGAGTGACGACAGTGAGTGACGACTGAACTTGTTTGGAGGCACGCAACGATATAGTCGTCTGAATTGCAGGCTTCCGAGTGCGCGAGCATGACGGCTTTGTATGCGGTTCCATCTTTCAGTTTGCGAAGAGCTGCAGCAATGACGGCGCTTTCCACTATGGTCAAAAAAGATAAGGTGGTCCAAGCGGCCAGACGATTCGGTACCGAGAGACGGTATCCAATAGGCAGCCACCCCGCTGTAAGAATTTACGCTGACCGGTCCGTCGGTACACACATGGAGGTATAGTGTGCAAAATTTGCGTGCAAATGTTCGAGCACCAGACCGAGCAGGCGTCGGAAGAAGACGTCAACCTCGACTGCAAAAGAGGACCTTTCAGGTTGCCAATGACGTTCTCCAGCATCCAGGGTGCTCTTCGGCAATGAAATAGAAATTTAACAGGTGCCCGTGTTCCTCAGAATTAAGTGAGCCATTGTGCTCAGCTGAAGACCATCATCTTGGTAATTCTGAAGACGTCGTTCCGCGGAGTCTCACGACTCTTGCGTCTCAGCGACACCACGTCGCCGCACAGCAACATTGAGTGAAGGCCTCTCAATATCGCTTGCGTGATACTATGAAACGTTGCCCCCTTTGTTCAACATAGGTAACCTAAGGAGCTGTCTAACGTAATGCCAGGGAACACGCCCATAGCGTTATCGATAAGAATCCCGCGAATTTAACCGCGCATGTCTCTGCGACTAGATGTGAGCCATGTTCTTTGCAGACACACATAACATGAAACATTAAAAAATGCACTGTCACGTTAAATATCAGAAGTTTCTTTAATAAAAGCAGAATAGTAAACTGTGTTGGCGATGCGTCGGTGTCACTGTACAAGAGTAAAAAGAAGCATATCGACCGTGCGTGAGCAGCAACAATTCGACAGCGATAACTGAATGACCAGCACGACGCGCTTCCACAAGTAACGGCATACGCGTGGGATCACTGGTTTTCGAATAACCAGCTGGTAGGAAGCGTCTGTCCTGTGTATATGTGTATCTGTGTTCTTTTTTCGATGATCTATTTTGTGTGATAGTCCAGTTATTTGCTGACGTACTCCAACAATCCTGGCTACACGTTCTCTTTTTTTTCTCGGTTCCTATAGTCGGATACAACTTTAGAAAAAAGGGGAGGCCCCGCCCAGATGACCGAAGCGGCGAAGTCACCGGCCGTCCGGCGCATGACGTCGGTCCAGAATGCGCGCCCATTGGTGCACCCGCCTCGGAGGAGTAAACGCCCCCTTTTTTCTAAAGTTGTATCCGACTATACGTTTCTAGAATATTTACTCCCATCGCTTCTTGCAATGTTCATTTCAGGTTAGGCAGCGGCTCTTCTGTCATATATAAATGTCACAGAGTTGCATGCCCGCGCTCCTCTCAAGATGGCCGCCATTGCCGCAGCAGCAGCAACGCCGCTTGAACGGCGCTGAGGGAGAGCGATCCCCATTGTCCCCGAACCCGCCCGACGGGTTGATCACGTGGGCCGCCCGAGCGCGACGGAGGGACGACGCGGCTCGGCGAGCGGCAGAGCAGCTTGGAGGACGAAGGAACGAGGTCGTGCACCGGGGGACAGCTGAAGATGTGGTCGGCAGGCTGAGATCTCCAGGCCGAAGCCTTCGCCGGTCGAGCGACAGACGGTGCAAGTCCGTCAGGATCTTCGGCAGCGAGGTTGCAGCAGCCCGACACTCTTCGGATCGGGACCTCGGCAAGCACGCCCCAGATAAGCCTCGTGTTCCAGGCCGCTCTCAAACTTTCCGCCGGACTGTATTTTCTCAATCGCGTTTAATCTCTCATTTGTTTATCCATCGAGAGTTGTTTCTTATATGTTCTGTTAGTGTAGTGTTTGCCGTATTTATTGTCGCGTATATTTTTCATTTGTGTCGCGTATTTTATTTGTATTTCGCGAGTGTTAATGGTTCCCACGTGGTGGGCTTAGTGTCGCGCGAGTGGCGTCAGGGCGTGTGTTGTGTGACCCGCACGCTCTCCGCGAACTAGGCCCCGCTGCTGGTAATTTGTATGTTTTTTGAGTATGTCACGGACATGATTTTATTTTATTAAATTGCATGCTTGTGTCGAACGTCGCTTCCCGTCTCATGCCTCTGGTTCACGGTCGATCAGGCGTGGACCTTATCGCCGGTCAGCAGTCGAACCTTCACTAAACGCACGCGGGGTGGGTTTGTTGTCGCCCCATCCCCTCCTGTTCGGAGAGTGCAATTAACCCCACCATCAATCCTTGACAATAAAGTTATCATCAACGTCTCACTAACCATCAAGTTATCCAACCGAAATTCGCTGCGGGATGAAGGCCTGTTTCAGAGCTGTTAAGTTACCCCATTTTTTAATATTATTATTATTAACTCCATTCAAGCAGATGGTTGGGCCTGTTGGATGGCGCCCGGCTATTCCTCTCATTTTAATTGATAGATGAGCTTGAAAAATATTCTGAAACAAAGAGCGTAAAAAAACTATACTAAGAGCAGTTTCTTGTTTCACTCGAAAACTCCATATTACCGCATGTTTCAGAATGTAATTAGTCCAGCCCGGCACCGCTCCCGACGACTCCCCATGCCTTGGTACTAATATGGTTTCCCTAATCTACTCCCACTTATCTGCGGCACGCATAACGCGGCCCATCCCAAATTCACTTTTTCTTAACCTAAACTCAAACGTGCGCTACCCATTGCTTGTTTCCCAGCTAATACTCTTCTCCCCCATCCAGACATATATATATATATATATATATATATATATATATATATATATATATATATATATATATATATATATATATATATATATATATATATATATATATATACATATGCCAGCTGTGCGGTTTTGATCTTTCTTTCAAGTTTATTTCTTAGCCACGGCGAATGTTATCCTTCACAGATAAGCAGAAACAAAATGCAATAACAGGAAAAAAATGTGCTCTATTGATACATTTCTATCTGTTACTTGCTACCGCCTGCTCAATACATTTCAGCCTGGTCTACTTTCTTGCGTACTGCTTCCTTCTCCTGGTCTGCATACCCCGGCATTGTTTTACCTACAGCCATTGCTGCTCCGCTATATGCGAATTTCAGTGGATCTTGAGAACCGTATCGCCAACTTAGTTTGAATAGGCTTTCAGTTTTTTTTTAGACGCATGCGCCATTATGCTTTCCGGTTCGGGTCCTTAATCATTCACTATAATTTTTCTATGAACTTACCTGACAAGTCGATGCCCTCCATTGCTTAGGTATTTATTGTTTGTCTTTTCTTAACCGCATCTTAGCCGCCATGGTTGCTTAGTGGCTATGGTGTTGGAGTGCTAAGCACGAGGTGGCGGGATCGAATACCGGCCACGGCGGCCGCATCTCGATAGGGGCGAAATGCGAAAACACCCGTGTACTTAGATTTAGGTGCACGTTAATGAACCCCAGGTGATTCAAATTTCCGCAGCCCGTACTACGGCGTGCCTTATCATTAGAAAGTGGTTTTGGCACGTAAAACCTCACAATTTTTTTAACTGAATCTTTCTAAATCGAGCCCTTAAGCACTTCTTCAGGGTATGCAGAGAATGACAACACTACGGCTGTGTTTTGTGTGCTAACGCCTTTTTGACGGCGTCGATCGAAACACCCACGTCATATCTCGTCTGGCAATAAAGCTTGGTCCTAAAAGATAAAAAGGAAACCACATTGAGCATCAATAGACGTCAAGCATTTTGCTTTCCTTTTGTGGAAACACAGAACAGCTCAGTAATGCACTTGTGAGAATGTGTAGCCTTTACGAGTCCTAAAATCTCTATACGAAAGTCATATTAATTCAAAGTTTCCAGGTACGTCGGCATTGCACAGCGATACATGAATGTTAAAACATGCGTAATGTTTCTTTGGTTTCTTTGGTTAAACAAAGCTTTTCGCGGTAAACTTCGAACTCCAGTGTATTCGAGCCACGCCTGGCGATGGTAAGGGGGGGGGAGGCATTTAGCCGATACGCCGTCAGTAGGGTATGTATGCGCCCCAGTAACTAAAACCACTTCAGGCCTCCCTGCGATGGTTGCATCACGTGCTGTGGAGAAGACATAAGACTCTTATCCCATTGACGCCTACGATGGGGCAGCTAACCAAACCGTCCGAAAAGAAAGAAACCATCCATCAGACACGGGCATGGGCTTGTTCTCATGATTTCTCTGCGCTCGATGCTGCCTCACTCGAGGTGTTTCGCCAAAAACACGCCAGTGCCTCTTGAGCGCGAAACATTGAATGACAGGCCAACTGTCAGGGGTTGTGATGTGCCCACGTTGCCGAAATTTGTCGCGGTGGCCGAAAGTCACAACACGTATGTCTAGGGAGGATGGCAGCGTTAGCTATACACAGGGTAATCTATAGCGTTGCGAAGGGATGCCGGCAATAGCTCTGGATCGCTGTCGATACGTTATCTCCGTTGTCGGCGGCTTTCCTTTTACGTGTCTTGGGGTTGCGTATACCGGAGAACAGGCGTTACCTTGCGCAAGCGCGGGAGCACGCCTGCGCGAGATAGCAGCCTCGAGAGAGCCGTTATTTGCAGTGTTCGCATTCGCAGCGAATCCGACGCGCCATTCACTGCGCCGAGACTGTAAGGACAGTACGGTTACGATTGCTCGCTCTCGCACTGCCTAAAAGGCCATTGCCCACACGCGCGGCCGCCGCCGTACTACGACAGGTACGTGTCCGCATGTGTTATGGTTGCTCGTCGTGGCAAAAAAAAAAAAAAAGACGTGAACAGAGCGGGACAAGTTCCAAGTGGAGACTTACACGTTGTTTACATTGCGTTGCCTTATTCTCTTCTTTTTTTTTTACCGCAGTAGCGCTGTTTCTGACGGCATCCTGCAGACTTCTGTTTCACGCAAACAAGTCGTCGCTCGCCATGGCTCTATACAGGACAAATAACGATTCGACATGTAAAGTATATCCATCTGCGCTACTCCCGTCGGCGTGCCGACCACCGGGTCTGTTCTCAACGGAATTTTGCAGCGACACAGTAAATTGTAGATAAGTATCCTCACTGCAAAAATATGTGCCGTCGAGTGCATCATTCCTTTAACAAACTCAATTGTTTTTTTTTTTATTTTGGCGTCTCTCCCCCGTTTTCGCATACGGGCTTTTTTTTTTTCCACTGAGGCCACCTTGCTCTTGCGTAACAGAGTTGCGGAGCGCGTTCGTGGGCGAACGCCAACTGGAGCTTTGAGACGCACGAGCTGCGGCGCGCGATAGCTTTGTGGAGCGAGAGCTTTGTGTCGTCTTAAGGTTTAGATGCTGTGGTCAGCGGTAGCGTTCTGTCGCATTTCTCCGCACCCTGGACCGACGTTTGCAGGCCACGTTTGCCGCGCAAATCCGCGGCGCGTCTCTTGTTGAGATGCACGGTAATGCACCTTTTAAAGCATGAAATGCTTTTTAGCTCTCGCTGACGGCGACCTTCAAGTGACCTTGAGCCTAAAGCCAGTGGAGAGGAAGTGACGTCATCAGCGTCATGCGTGACCTGAGAAATAGTAGAGCAGGTAGTAAATGGTAGCACAATGTTAATTAGCAGTAATAATGGGTAGTCAATATTAATTAAAGTGAATTAAGTGAATTACAGTGAATGGAATTAAAGTTAGAACAAGTTAGAGTGAGGTTAAAGTGCAGTAAAGTGAATTAAGGTGGAGAAAAGCGAACAAAGGTGAATTAAAGTGGAATAAGGTGGAATAAAGTTGGTTAAGGCGGGATAAAGTTCATTAAAGTTGGTAAAAATTAGAGCAATGTGGATTAAAGTGGAGTTGGGAAGTTAGCGCAAGGTGAGGTAAAGTGAGTCAAGGTGAATTAAAGTGGATTAATGCGGAATAAAGTGGGTTAAGGTGGACAGATTCTCGGGATAGTTGGTTCGTTGCAGTGAAGGAATATTCCGTCATTTATAGAAATACGGATAATGATACACGGAAAATTGTCCATGCAATCTTGATTCCAAAAGGTCGTGCTAACTTCCTGAGCGCTCCGTCGATTACTCTGAGCAGAAGAGAAATTGCATATAGGGAGAAGGCTGGCTGGCCCGTTCGATGATTTATACTTTGTATTCGTTTTGTCGGTACAAGCACCATGCTCCTCTGACAAAAATATTGGCTGAGGCTTAGCTTGGTTAAGCCTAGTCAGATGCGAAGCATATTGGTGGCTAAACTTGGTAAGTAACTTGTCGCCGAGCCGCATACTGAGCACGTTGCTTGGCCAGACGTTCTTCCCGCTCTTCATCAGTCTCTGTAGCACGCCGCGACCTTCGCTTCTCATTCCAACGATCAGCTCTGTCTCCAGGAGGCATCTCACCTCGTGAGTGTCTAGCAGAGGCAAGCGCAGCTGCTTATATACCGCCGCGACGCCGCGAGCGACGGCGCGAGTTGGAGCCCCGTTTCTCCTCTGTCGTGACGTCACGGTGTCACGTGGTATGGCATGAGTACTCAAGGTCATTGAAGGCGACACCGCCGCGCCTGAGGAGCTGGGTTGAGCTCTAGTAATATGCTTCGCATAAAAAATCAGCGGCATGTTACACGCCTGTAACACGTGAAGGCGAAAGCCTGCTGCACATTTGGTAATGCGCCGTCTCGCATCGTCGCGTTGCTGCTTTCGCAGTTCGGCTTCTTCGGCTCGTTTTCGACGCTTAGCTGCGGCGTCGCGCGCTCGTCAGACTCGCGCCAACGACGCTTCTCTTCGACTTTACGTTGCATCCCCTCAGCAGGTAACTGAAACGTGTGCAGTTCTGCGTGTTGTATATGGGTGATTCCAATGAACGTATGCACTGTTCGCATCACTTTTCTGAGCGCTTGTAGCCTCAGCCTTACGGGGGACGAGCCGTTGCTTACGGTAGTATGAGTCAGTGAAGCTGAAGTGTGTGTTTTTTCTCTTGTGCCACTCAACTAGGGGCCATGTTTCTATGCGTTGCATGCGTGATTCCAACGAATGTATGCACTGCACGCTTCACTTTGACGAGTGCTTGTAGCCTCTGCATTACGAGAAGGATGATCCAGGGCATTTTCGCAGAGGGGTATGAGCTATTTCTGATTCTGATAGTTTTTGTACCTTTGGACAAGACGATGCGTTGCCTTTTTTTTTTTTTTAGGACCATCCAGGGTATGAGCCGCTTGTGATTTTCGCCTTTATAATATCCGTTCACAGTTAGCGCACATCAAGTCGGCTTTCTTGTCTGTGTGACTTCAACGCTGTGGCCTTTTTTCCAGTATTTAGAAAAAGTTTACTTCAACAAGAAACAATACGAACACCGAGTCACAATTCACGCAGGACGATAACATACACAAAGTACGAAGCATTGTATGCACGACACCTTTTATAAGTAGCGTCCGAATCCTCCACTCACTCATATATAACCACGTAGACCCACGGAAGCGCGCACAACCACGCATAAACTAATTGTCACATATATAAGATCACCCTCGATATATACTGTGCACAGAATAGTTATGTACAATGTTGGTGTGACAGGACACTTTACATGACGGTTAACTTCTGGCCATTATATCCTATAAATTTATGCACACCGTATGTGGAGGGTAGATGCTGTACTATCCAACAGCCGAAAATGCTCAAACCAGGTTTTACATTCATCGCTGAATTATTGCAGATAATTTTTAATAGAAGAGTAGTCGAAACAAACCTAATAATACCTAACATTCACAGCGCATGGCTTTTATCTCAAATATCCTCGGCGTATTAAACATTAAAAAGCGCGAAGCAATATGCGTGCTCAAACCTGAAGGAGATGTACTTTTACTGGCGCGGCTCTTAAACGGGCAGCGTAGTGGCGCATATACGATGCGATTACAGGCCCTACACGGCGTGCTAACGCTTTTAAGGGTGCTATAAATGTTAGCGCACCTGCGTATACGCCAGGTCCACGCTAGTGGAATACGTATATAGCCAGAACAGCGTCCGATAACTTGAAGCGCAATCGTAAAGCTTGCTATCGCCGTCAGTACTTCGTCCTTCGCGCCAAAACTGCCGACCTCTTTCTTTTTCTATTAGACTATAACATCAAAGCTCGAAGTTTTTAAAAAAATTCTGTGCGCGTATTGCACTAATTCAATTTTCTTTCTATTTTCTTTCTTGTTTAAGGTTACTTCCTGTGACCTGTTTGGGGAAGAACGCGACGTGGAAGATTGCTTTCTACTCGTACGGTCTCTGGATGAGATTTCCCGCAAAGCATTATATTTATTTTTTTGTGCCCTTTTCTTTATTTCTATAAGGCTTCCTCATGTTTACTGGCGAAATAATAAATTGCTCAAAGTATTCCTTTCAGCTATCATAACGTTGCCGGGAAGCCGACGACATGTTGCACTTGTTGCCAACGTTAATTGAATGAATGAATGAATGTGTGTGTGTGGGGGGGGGGGGGGATTTAGTGGCGCAAGGGTCAGGTATGGCCACAGAGCACAATACCAACGTTTGTTGCGAACCATTATGTATATATATATATATATATATATATATATATATATATATGCACATATAAGCACAAGGAGGCCGATCTAACCTTGGCAGTATATATCTATCTATATATACTGCCAGGGTTAGTTCTAGTAGTCAAACATACGTACCCCTGAAAGGGAATGGGAGAACGGCATCGCGTTAGCACCATAGGTAAGAGCATCGCTCGCTTCATAGGAAGACGTGTGTTCGTATCCCACCTGCAGTCAGTTATTCTTTCATCTACTTGCGTTTCCATGTATTTATCATTTCTCTAATTGAGTTAAGAACTGCAGATAATTTCCACTATGCTGTCCTTGGTGCCATTGTTTGTTGGCTTTATATGGTATGACTAATAAAAAATCGGGCCCCTCGGTTTATTTTTTCTCGTACGCTGGTACGCACACACACACACACACGCGCGCGCGCGCGCGTATGTTTGTGTGTGTGTGCTGTTCGGTTAACTAAGCACTCAGAAATGCATCTCTGAGAACCAAGAGGAACATATAACGAGACACCCCTCGCAAACAAAACAAAACAACAAAGAAGAGAGAGTTTCTGTGCCATACCGTGGGTTGTTAGAAATATATGTTTTCGAGCCGCTGTTCAATAAAACCTAGTTCACGGCCGGTGCTTGTGTAGTGCTTGCTCGTGTCTACAACATCGCCTTTTCGCGTTACATGCCGACCAACAGAAACTCGTAAAAGTCACCCATATTTGCATTTTATTCAAATAAAAAAAACCTCTTCCTTAGTTAATAAAAGGGCCACGCTTGAAACCCATCAAAACGCGAAATATTTGTGTAAAGGTTACATACTGTAAAGTTACGTTAAGACAATACAGTGTCTTGCCACATAAACAGACGCCCTTCCCTCTCGGCCAGCTGGCCTCCTTACAACGAGGCGCCGTCGTTTCCGGCTCCTTATTGCGCCGCGTAGGCCCGCTTTTATCTCCGCAAACTTCGGAAGACACATCCGCGCTGTAAACGAGGCGCCAAGGATAATCCATTCGGACCGCGCCGCCACAACTGATCGAACTCTCGCCAGACAGCGAAGGGCACAGCGAGAAAACGGCCCCTGTCGCGACTTGTTTGGCAGACGCGCCGGTCCTGTAACTCCTGGAAGCCTATAGGAAGGTGTGACTGACGCCTCCTCCCCTAAAAGAAGAAAAACAAGGCGCGCAATAACCTGTGCCTCCTCACCTCGCGTCTTTATGTCCTCTACCTCGCCTTCATAAGTGGCGCTGTGCTAGGGACGCCCTCGGTGTATGCCAATCATGGCAAATACTCGCCGGTGGCCAAGGAAGGCCTTCGAGGAAACGTCGTTAACGGGTCACACGACGCCGTCGCTGAGACGTACCAGGAGGAGCTCCGCGTGAGGTTTCTTTTTTTCTTCTTTTTTTTCGTCTAATGGCTTAGCACTGTCTCCGTTTCTTGCTGTACTTCATTTGTACATTTCTCGTTTTCTTTCTCGTGCGGCATCCTTGTTCGCGTCGTCTTTCCGTCACGACTTTCTTTATTTATCTGTCTTTCTTTTTTTTTCTATTGCGCCGCGTGGTACTTCTCCCACGGGAGAAGTTTTCCGAACTGCCTGCCTGTCATGTCCTTCGGCTTCGCGCATCGTCTTGAGCACCCCGCCTCCCAACGCTCTACCTCGCCGACGTCGCCAACATTTCCGCGTTTCTTTTGGTTCCGCCACTCCACATCGAACCGACTACAACAAACGGTGCTTTCCCACATAACTGCGTTCGCTGGGTATATGGCAGTAATTGTTGGGGCACAGGAACTTCGCTCCCCTCCCTTCCACTATAGTATACGTGTATATCTGTAGCGCGTGCTTCTTTCGCTGCGTTTCTGGGCGCGCAGCTGAGCCGTCGTTATCGACCTGCTGGCGCTTAACGTCTACTTTCTCACGCGCGTGATGAGGCTTTCGCGTGAATGAGTCATCCCGACGCGAGAGATAGCCCGCACGTGATGTGCAGACCAATCGTGTTTTATATACGCATAAATGTGCGGTGCAAACAATATCCTATCCGACGTGGTGGTCTCCCCGTCTATTTAGCCGTATGCGGTCACATCGGCAAACGGCAACTTTGACGGTACAACCCCCGCCCCCAACAAGAAAGATAAATACATAAGTTGTGCTAGGTTGTAAAAGACGAGTCGTATTAGTACTTTTGCCCTTCTACAATTTCAAAAAATAAAAGATACCGTCACCGTGAGTGGATTCCTAATAGGCCAGAAAATACGCATGAAACGAAACGCTGGTATACCGATGCCACCTCGAAGCTCATGCCCCAGCTCGCGGGGACGTCATGGATTTTGACCACGTCTACTCGCGTCTGGTTATCTTTCCTTATCGGTAAAGATGGACCGCATTGTATTTTTAGAAGTCAGAAAATGAATTAGCAGGAGAGCGAGAGAGAGAGATCAACGTTTACTTGTGAACTAGCGAGACAGATCTTCTCTCTCGCCCCATCTGTGGGAGGCTTCCTCGTTCCAGAAATGCGTAGCCTCACGCCACCACCATGGCATGATCCACTAGCTTTTGCTGATAATGCAAACATAGGCAAAACAGCATGACCCCCCTCAGTTATTCCTTGTCCTCTTCTGTAGATGTAGGCATTGAGTTTCGATGTTAGTGGCACAAACCGCGTTTGGGGCATTGTCCTCGAACCGGGTAGTTCAATCGGTCTTTTCTTCTTCCGCTTTTGCTTCATCTTCCGTCTTCGGTTGTAGCGGGACCCCGAGAACTCCATTATCGTGTGGCCCAGGCTGCCCTGGACTCCACAAAACTTACAGAGGTACGGGAATCAAGTTGTAGATATCGTATGCAACAGGATACTGTTAATGTATAGAACTCCGCTTGCAATCTTCTTAAAATAACGGTATCTTCTCTGTTGAATTTTAGGTGACACAGTGAGTGCATTGTGCCTTCGAGGTGACGACCGCGTAGAATAATGGTTTTTCAGCCTCGACGCCTGTCTGGTACCCTCTGACAGGAAAGCCCGGCTTTGATGCTGTCGGGCTGCAGCACCGACCAATTTGCTTCCCGCCAGGGACTTGGGCCCCGCAGTCCGGACGACATAGCTATCTGGAAGATCTCCTCCTCTTCTGTTAGATGTTAACAAGTTATGGGAACCTGATGCGCCACAGTGGCCCCAGACAAAGAAAATAATTTCAAATCTAAGACACCCACTGCGCTGTGGCATTGGCATAGCTTTACGCTGGTTAGAACGAAGTCCTGGGTTCGACTTCCGGCCTAGGCGGCCGCGTTTCCATCACCGCGACATGCAAAAAAAAAAGAAAAACACTTGTTTATTAAAGATAAAGGTGCACGTTAAATAGCTCCAGGTGGTCACAATTAGTCGGGGACCCTACCACTATGACATTTTTCATGCCCAAAATTTTGCTTTGCTACGTTGAGCAAAATTAAATAAATCGTCAAATCCAGTGACGTCTCATCTACGCAGCGACGTTCGGGTTGTGGCGCGAAATTCAAGGAGTGAACGCTTGATCTCTATTTTCTCTTCTAGTATTCGACCTCTTGCCGCGAAATTAACGAGAATACGAGTTCTTAAGGAACATTTCATCAGTCTAGACTGACACAGTGTTTCTCCTTTGTGCCCATTTAAAGCAAAGCAATTCTTGCGACACGCCTTTTATGTTGGAGGTTCAGGATTTACCCGTCTTGTTTTTCTTCCTTATTAACTGCATTTAGGGAAATAGTGTCTGTAGGTGGCGGCCAGGAACTCTGCCATTCAAGTTAGAAATTTCAAAGTTTTATCAAAATCAACTGCACTTGAGTACACGAAGTGGACGACCCAAAAAAAAAAGAAAGACCTAAAGTTTTCAGTAGCCTTCGACTCAAACATTTTCGAAGCAAAATAAGCTGGAATATGGCGACCTTACGAAAACGAATGCTAACTCGTTAATACGAACACACGGCTAATACGAGCACACTAAACATGTGCTCCCTGTGGGTTACGAAGGCATACAGAAAAAGGGAAAAAAAAAGCCAGGCCAGAACTTAGCTCCGCTAACTTTCTAAGTATGTCATAGCATACTTAGATTGCGATGTCTCGATATAGCTACGCGCATGCGCCACGGGCGACATCGCACACTCTCATTTACCAAAGTGACGTTTCCGTACACTCTAATGTAATTTACACCCTGAAAGGTGAAAAAGGTTGTAAATGTGTCTATAACTCACACCCTTATGGTGTTATCTATATAACGCGCACCCGGTGGGTGTGAGTTATAGACACATGTACACCCTTTTTCACGTTTCAGGGTGTAAATTATTTTACAGTGTACCTCGTATCTCTTGAAGGCCTGCGCTTTCGGGCAAACTGTGACGCGCCAGCGCAAGTTCCACACGCGCCTCTGTTAGATTGCTTCGAAGAGGGCGAAGCCCGCCTTGCAGTGTTATAAAAGAATACCGAGAGCCATGATGGGATCGAAACTGCGTCTTTCCAGCACAGCAGCCTAATGGTCTAGCCACGCATAGTCCACGACCCCACGCATGAATCTCTCAATGCCAAAGCCGCTCTTTAAATGTTTTCGCGTGTGTCTCACGCGATAATTTCTCGCATTGTTCCCTCGTGACAACGAGCACTTTGAGACGATGTGTTTGGCGTGCACGGCTTTCGGGACCAGCCTACCTTTCCCGCCGGCCGGGTGCCTTCACGGTAGACTTAGACCACCTATACTGCTGTCCCACTAATGAACGCCTATCCCTATCGCAACAATTCGGGTGCTCAACTCGTAGGAGCGTGGTTATTGTGGCATATCGGTGCTGCTTCATAGCACAGTACAGAATTCACTGACCATAATCACCGCGGGAAAGAAGCACGGGTTATCGCGCCTGTTGAGTGAATGGTCAACACGTAGATTAATGTTTTTTTTTTTGTCTTTGCTACCGGGAGATCCCGGTCAAGTTTCGCGGAGGCACCTATATGCACAAGCACAAGCACAACAAACAAACAAGCACAATAAGATAACTAAATAATGAAAACATTGCCCTGCTCCATCAAATCTAGAACCCAACAACACTGCATCATGTTACGCGCCCTCTTCTTACGCGTCGCTTAATTCTTATTCTCTCACAGTTCACGAGCGCGAGTCACCTCAGACAGACAGGAGCTTTGAAAGAGAATTTCGCAAGGACAGCAACAAAGGAATGGGGAACACGCTCAACATTTGCTTGGCAGGGAGTATTGCGCAACTGGTCTATCGTATATGGAGTAGGCAATTTTTCTTTCTTTCTTTTCTTTCCTATTGCGCGATTTCGTATCAACTGCATTTATGGAAATGCGCGGAATCTTCTTTTTAAGCTCTCTCTTTCGATACGCTTTGCACGAAAGGGAAGTAAAAAAGAACTGTCACTGCAACCCGCACGCTCACGGGGACTACAGGATTAGGCTATCTAGAAATGTCTCAATCCGGCGCAAATGGACAGTGCACTATTAGGCAGGTCCTTCGAAATGGGCCCGGCTGGATAACTGCCTATACTTCATAAGATCCAGTAATGAGTTCCCGAGTGCGCCCTCTGTTTTGCCTCCAAGAAAATTATTTTCTTAGCTCTAACGCACCAGAATTTTTCCCCCTTGTTAACATTTCAAAGGTTTGCTATAACACATTTTCTTGTTATGTATATATATATTTTTTGTTTCTGCGCCGTTTAGGCGGGGCTGGTGGGGCAGCGCTATATTCCAGGCTTTGGTAGCGTTATCATTTGTGAATTGCTGTTCGGGATTATTTCTTCACCAGTTAAGCTCGGGCTATCGAACGGATATCAAACCGATATCCAATTACGTTCCGAAGTATGAATTCGCAACTAAAAAGTAGGTTCTAAACAATGGCCTGCAGGATTTCGAGTATTAAAGAAACGTTAATTTTTTTTTTCGAAACGGTGAATTGCAGTTGCGACGAAAGAATGTTACTTAACTGAAGGTTTTGGTGTTGCTCTACTTAAGTCGAATTTTTCTTCAAACTGACAGGGACAATCGGGATAGTATTGCAAGCCCGTATCAAATGTGCGTAACTTATACAAGGGGAAAATAAAAATAAATTCAGTAATAGGCCTCGCGTACTTCAAGGCCAAGTGTTTAGTCTATACCAGCAGCCCGTGAATGTAGGTCTTTTCACTGAAAAACAAAGAAGCATTAATAACCTGATCGAGAACGAAAAGACTGTCGTGGGGGATATGCCTCTATAAGAAAGAAAGCCGACAGTGAGCCCAATCTGGAGCAACGCACGTGAGCGACCTTTCTCGAGTGGGATTAAACTGATTAGATTAGCCTCGGCGGGAAAAACAAGGAGGGACTTACCCGTAATCCGCCATACCGCGCTAGTCCGAGCAGTGTCCAACGGCTAAAGAAGAGAGAGGGTGCGGAGCTTGGCCTTCCTATCACGGGGGCATAAGAAAACTAGCAAGACGATCAAGTCAGACGAGGGAAGCCGACGAAACGACGGGGCAGCCGTAGATGAACAGTGCGCGGTTGGCCTTTAGTTTTGGCGCCAGTGGGCAGCAAGGGTCCAAGTCGCAGTCTGCGATGCCTTGCGCGGTGCGAAAAAAAAAAAACGCACGCTGGAGAGTTCGCCCCAGTTGACACGAAGAATCAGTTGACACAGTGCCCAAATTCAGGCGTTTCGGCCGAAACAACCAACACAGGCAAAGCAAACGCGCACCAATGGAGATGCATAGTCAATGACGCATTTGTTTTTCTTTAAAGGACACCAACACTAGAGGCAGTCCGCATATAAACACACGTTGTACAACGAGACGAGCAAAACAACAGCGACGTTTCGGCACACGCGGCTTCAGGGCGAACGCGGGTGCCACGCACGTTGCCGGGTCGAGGCCGATCCGTGTCACCCAGAGACCACAAAACGCGGCGACGAAAGTGGGAGAAGGGAGCGAGGAGCTTCCGAGATTTCAAATCCTTGACGTGGGCGCGCGACGGAGAGGCAGCCGGAGCCTGGCCGCCCGTTGGAGCGACCCAATGCACGGCAGTTCACAAGCGCAACTGCTGTGACGGCGCGCGCTCGGGCTCCGTGTTTCTTCCCCCCTCTCCCGCCTGTTTTCCTCCAGTCGGTCCCCTTTCCCCTCCGGCGAAAGCGGGAGAGCTTCCCTTCTTTTCCCCGTCGGCCTCCTCCCGCGCCTCTTCTAGCGCTTCCTGCTCGATTCCCCTTGTCGTACATGCTCGCTACGGTTTGCCCTTCGCGTGTTTTCTTCGCCTGCACCCATTAGAGGTTTTTTTCTCGAATCCCTGCACTATCTTGCCACACCACATCACCCCCACCCTCCTCCCTGCTGTCCCCTCTTGGGATCGCCAGCGCCTCAGCTACACCCCTTCCCTCCCCGCCCGCTACGACTGCCCTCAGATTTTCCCTACGCAATGCGCTTCAGCTCCCTCCTCCCCAACCGCCCTTCTTTCCCGCCACCGTTCCCCTTTTCCCTTTCCTTCTCGCGCCCAGAGGTGCAAGTGCGGCGCTTCGCTCGGGGGCGCGCTTTGGGCAACCGAGCCGGCCGGGACTGCTGTTCGCCGCGGGTCGTGTTACGCGAGCGCTCCAAGCTGGGGAACTCGTGTGTACCCAAAGATAGACGAGGCGATCGCGTTGCTTGCTATACTGCGGGGAGGCCCCAAAAAGAAATATGGCGGACAGAACGAGCCGACAGGCTCGCTGCTCAAGGGGGCAAGAAGAAGCAAAATCTGACAGGCACGTGTGCGCCCCCGAAACAGAGAGTGGGGAAAAAAAGAAGCAAAAAAAGAAAAACACTAACAGGCTACGTGTCTTTGCCGAGAAGACACCGCGAAACAAAACACAAGAGGGCTCCGTCTCTTCGAAAAGTAGAGAAGAGCAAAAATATTGTCTGCCATCCTCAAACAACGTGTACGGTGGCGACGTCGTCGACGTCCCGCTATCGGTTGTTCTTGTTTTGCTCTTGTTTTTTTTTCGCCTTGGGCTCCCCTTTTCTTCTTGAGAGCTTTCACGCCTGGAACTAATTTTGCTGTTCCTTTCGCCCATTGGCTCACGGCCCGCCAAGATTCAGTGGTCCTCCGTTGGAACAACATCGTTATCCCGGATCGTGCCCATCGGGGACAGCAGCGAACGGTCGGAGCTTCGTTTCTCTGCTCTTCCTTTTTTTTTCTCTCGCATCTGCGGTCTAAGTGTAAATCTCAACAAAGCTGGCGTGCTTGTCGCTACATCTTGGCTAAACGAATCGGGCCGTATCCTTTCCTTTTCGAAACTTCCGCGAAGCATTGCATCCTGCGCGGTAACGTATGGTGCACAACTCCTATACATCCACTCCGCGGTGCCGTATATTACACTGCACTTTCTTATTGCGTGCGGGGCTGACCGTAAGGAATACATGGTTGCGATACGTTCTCCAGGACTTAGGGTGCTTGCAGTTGGCGTGGAGGTGCAAAGAAAGAAAGGCCATTAGGTGAACGCTACGCGGTTTGATTAAAACGTGTGAAAGGCAACCGCTAGTCTTATTTCGCCAGTTAGTGAGCATGTCCTTCTTTTTTTCTTTTCTTTGCCTTGCTCTAGTACACGCTCGCAGCGTGATATAGATAAGGAAGCCTCTTGCGCCTCAAGCCCGTTGCACAGATTGCTCATCGGCAACTAAAGCAATCTAAAGAATGCGGCAATCGAAATCCACCTTTTCTTAATTTTTTTTTGCGCTTGGTCACGAGCCATGCGTGATGCAGAAAGAAACGATATACCGTTATAGATGCCCTCGCTGCTCGCTTACGACATTACAGTTATAAAAGCACCTAGAAAGAATATAGCTGCGACGTGTCATAGCTGACAAAACCTACACAAGCGAAACCACAAGCGAAACTCTATTGACACATCCACCTATAAAGGATTGACGGAACCGGTACCGGGCTGTAAAATAATGCCCCCGAGAAGCAATATATTTTGAGACGATTGTAATCATACGCGACTCCTTAATTTTTATGCTTCTAACCGAAAACTTCCGAACTACCATGCCGGGAAATTCGAATACCGTTTTTTACACCAGAGTAACACCCATTGATAATATTTCTTGGAACTTACATATTAACAACACTACGTTGTTCCACCTCGAAGTCTCTTTTTCAAGACGCAAACATTGAAATCTACCTGCCAGCTTTAAATAACTCAGTAGTCTTACTTTTAAGCTTAAGATTTCTTTTTATTGAAAAAAAATGAGAGAAACGCTGTCCGCTTTATTCCATGATTCAACGCACGAATTCTCCTACGCACCTAATCGAAGCTAATTCACTCGTTGAAACACGTGCGGATAGAATCACACCATCTTAGTTTGTTTTTTACATTAACTTATGAGGCCCAAGTTGCCATGATTAAAATGCAATGATTTTACGCTTTTCTTTTCAACGTCAGTGGGAAGCTCCCAGTCAGGACTTGGTAATGCCTGCCGTACGCACTCCAACCCAATTTAAATTATGTAAATTCCCTTCTCATGATCAGGGTCCCCAATGAGTAATTGACCGAGATAAACGTACTCCTGTACAGACTCCAGGGGCTGTCAGGATTGGGAGCTCAATCCCATCGCTCGTGATCAGTTGTCAAGATTGGAGTCGGGCATGAATTAGAAGGTAGCTGGCCAATGCCGTCGTCCAACTTATCCACGCTGAGGACGTTGGGGAAGGGAAGGACTGCTTCTCATCGAGAACGAGGAATATGGGTTTATTTACAGTATTTATATCAGTCTAACATGACTGTTTGAGAAAGTACATCAGTCTAACATGACTGCTTGAGAGAGAGTGACCCGAGCAGCCGCACAACAGCGGTTTTTAAACACTCGGTCCTCTCCCGATACAAGGTGATGCGAACGTTCGTTTAGTCATCGCAAACTAGCCGCCTCTCCGCGGCACGGTTTACACACACACACACACACACGCACACACGCCTACACACACGTGTTTACGGTCCGAAACCGACACCACAAAATTTCATAGAACTCGGAGCCGTTCCGGGTAGCGCGTTGTCTTGCGTCTTGGTCGTTGCGTGGGAAGGAGCGAAAAACGGCGTTCCCGCGGCAACTCGCGCACCCGTAGCAGATCAGGTCCGCGTTGGGGAGTATGGTAACAATAGTTGGCCCACCGAGCTCATTCCGTCACAACGGCGATGAGGCTAGAGGTTGCCGGCGGTTTCAACACAAAGCCTGCTTCATCGACCCATCCTAGCTGAAGCGACGGAGAGTGGAGGAGGCGCGTATTGTTCCCCCGACACAAAGTCGATTTAGTGACGCTGTGGCTAGAGGTTGGCGGCGATGCTCCCGAGATGTTGCTTCCACAGTCGCAACTGGTTGGCAAAACTTGCACTGCAGCTGGCCGATCTTAACAAGGCTTACTGGCGATCCGGAATTCGCATTCTCCTGCCAAGCTATTGAACGTACAGCATATACCCAAGTGCACGCGCAACCTTACGCTGAATTCGACGGCAATATTTCGCCCGGAGTTTCCACATAATAAACAAATAAAACTCAGAAATATCTATACACGGACGCACACGGTCTCCAAGTGTTCACTAGGGTCGAGGGTTGGGCGGGTTGGTATTGCACTCTAAAACTCGTACAGCGCAACATACAAAGGAAGAAACAGGCCGAGCCGGGTTCTTCGTTTTCTTCCTTTCCATGTGTTGCGCTGTACCAGTTTTAGACTCCTAGTGTCTTCTCTCGAAGTGGTGCGACGGAATGACGCCGCGTTTCCCAGTATGTCAACTCAAGTAAGGGCAACCAGCTGGTCTTAGGAACGGCGCGACGCTTAATACTGCAGCGGAGGGCGCCTAAATTCACAAAAGCCTGGCGTCGGACACCTCGTCATTATTGCATCTGGAATGATCACCGCAGCGCGCTCTGACGTCAGCACAGTACTGTGCGCTTGCCACGCCAGGAGTAACGCGTCAAGGAGGACATGTTGTCGATAGTTCACAAGAAATATATCAGTGATGTGATTCCTTAAAGCTAACGTTAACGATTTTAAAAGGGGGACATGTATGTTTTGCGGGAGGCTTGATTGCGACCCGATCTTGCCGCTTAACTAAACCACCGAAAGGTTAAATGCATAGTCCTATAAATACTTTTTTTCTTTCTATCTTCCTCTTCTTTTTTTCTTCTCTCGCAACGGAAGTACGCGGAATTCGTTTGGGCTTCTCGTCACCTATGCGAAAATCGCGTGGAGGACACGAACAACTTTTCTCCGAACGTGCTTATGCTTGTAGTAGTCTCCTACGCTGGAAGTGCTATTTGTGGAGAGCCAAAGCGATGCGCGTAGATGCGTTTTAACTCGAATATGGGATTTCATTGTGGACAGCAGCCTAAATAATATAATTCGGCTCGTGTTTGTAGATGCCGTTAGGAGCTCTTGAGAAACTGAATCACAATGCAGGTATGGCATTCGCCTTCTTCGTGCGTGCGTGTGTGGGTGGTGGGGCGGGGAGTAGTGTGAATTGTTTAACTGCGCATTTGAATAGCCGGCGCCATAAAATGAACGTTATTTACGCTAGTTATGAAAAAAAAGAATTGCACGCGGACATTGGCCTCATGGTTTAACACGCATGTGACCGACCACCTGAGGCGCCATGGAGCATCCCGAAAATGTGCAGCCCGCTCGAGCCATTAACACCAGTTGGTCAAGCACACACCAGCTGGAAAATGTCTCATTTCTTGCATGTATGAAAAGGAAAACACGCGCATTGAGCGTTCCTTGTTTAACAGAAGCAAATGTTTCTGTGGGCCTAAGTACGGTCGAGTGTCAAATTCTGAGCACCAGAGTTGCCGTTATATTTCTTTTTTCTTCTCAGTCCAGGCATATAGGCTGCAATCATATGTACTGCCCATGTGCGCTGTTTGACCAGCGCTATGCTTCTGTGGAATTTCAAGTTGCGCTGCTGTGCTCGGAGGAAATTAGCTTTTTTGCATATGCCGCAGTCTCTATAGACTTTTGCAATCGACTGCAAGTTCTATTTAACCACAGCGTGCACGCGTGCTTTCCTACGTTTGCTCCGACTTTCACCGTGCGAGACGAGAGGAATTTTTCACGCGAACGTAAACTTCCCTAATTTTACTCTTAAATCTCTAAAATATGTATTCGCACTGCTTTATGTAAGTATTTGATTGTACTGATTTTGTGGGCATTTGCTGCAACCATCAAATGCACGGGTGTAATTAATTCCCTTGAACCATATAGGGCATTTAAATGTTAACATTGTACTTGTTCATTTACCTCTAGCATTCCTGCCTTGAATGCCAAAAGGCAGCTGGCAGCAATAAATAAATAAATAAATAAATAAATAAATAAATAAATAAATAAATACTTCCCTAATTCAATGGCCTAATCCTTCGTTAGAGAAATATGTTGTGCTTTCTCGTTGTCTGCGGCCGATATGCCGTCGAACCTAGGCGCATGGTAAAAAAAATTTGAGAACAAACAATGCTATAAGGAGCAAATGGTGAAGGCCAAAAGCGAATACCGCCCCGACTACAACTTAATACAGATTTACATTTCACCGAGAGACACCGCTTTTTCTTTCGACGTAAAAGTAGACATCGCAAGCCCATAGAAACGCCCCTCGAGTTCGCGGGAATGGGAGATACGAAACAAAATAAACACTGCGTCGCCGAGCGAGATACCGTGCCCTGCACGTTGTTTTGGTAAAAAAAAAGCTTGTGGAAACATCGCGTGAGCTAGAGCGAATCAAAAATAGAATGCATCAAATAATGTACATTTGGAGGCGTATAGCGACGTCAGCGCCTTCATTCCACACCGAGGCACGCGTATATCGCCAAATATAGACCAGCATAATGCGCCGAAACCCTGGCTAGGACTTATTCTTTGGATTGGACAAGGTTTTATTATTATTATTTTATTTTGCTCATTCTATATCATGCAGCGGCCTGCTCATCCTCGAAAGTCAATCAAAGAAACAGTCAGCAAAGCAAACCTGCGTTGCTGGCATCGGCGAGAAGTCAACACTATGAACAGCCAGTAAACTGATCCCCCTATAGTATTTGAAGAGGAAGAGATCCGCGACTTCAGACGGGACGCAAGACTTGAGCGAGAAATTATGGAAGCGCTACACATGAGCAGACTTGGCTTAGGCACGTTTGTAAGTGAGCCATGGGTGGCTCTCCTAGTTAAGGAAAACCGGTTTTTGATCAACCAGTGATGGGTGCTTTTTGCCCCTTGGTGCTTTCCATATTCATCTAGGATGCTCTCTGCCACGTGTGTTTCATCTTGCTCTTCAGAATGTCAAGGCACGCTGAGCGCAGATGCGGCCTTTTGCTGCTATGTGTTTCATGGTAATAAACGTCAGTTACTAGTTGCCGCTCCTGCTGTCCACTGCTTCTTCGTCCAACGTCCCGCATGAATTCGCGGTATCTTTTCCCCTTTAAACATGTCGGACCTACTGGCCCAATGTTCCCCACTCTCGACCCCTAGTACTTCCTATACGAAAGGTTTGAGAGCTCGCTTATAACAGCTTCGCCGTATTTGATGTATCAGTTGCTCAGAGCGGCATACTAATGCTAATATTTCCAATATCTAGTTTTTTTTCTCAGAGTCAAGCTTCTCACTTGACTGGACGTCCATTTGCGGACGCGAATACAAGTATATATAGTAATGCGGATGGACCTCTTCGTTATCAAGCAGGCTGGAGGTAACCGTCCTACTTCGCCTCCCTTAAATATAAGAACGCACTCGATTCGATATCCTAAGGAAACTTTATTCTTTAGTCTTTATTCTTTACTCGAATATTCCCATTAAATTTCATTCTAAAATATTGCTATTCTAACAACACTGCAAATAAAGAGAATATAAGAGCGGGCAGAGACTCACATGAGTGCATAAATGGGATAAAGGACGAAATTCTATTCGTGGGGTCTAACGGCGCCCCAAGGCAACACTGGGGCCATTAGGGACGCCGCGGTGGAGGACTTTGAGAATAATATCTATCACCTGAGGCTCCTTAACGCGCAACTAATCTAAGTTCGCGATCTCTTTTTTGTTTCGCTCCCATCGTAACGAAGCCGTCTCAGTCGGGAACCGAACCCACGACCTCGTGAAGACTTGGAAATTTCTCGACCTCTATAGCACTAGGCGCGCGAGAACACAACGAACGCAAAGCCACCAGCCTTCTCGGCTCCCTTGTGCCGTGTGCACTTGCCGCTCATTACGTCAACGGTAGGGCGCCTCGGGCCTCGCTCAGAGCACCATGCGCAGCAACGGCGCCATTTACTCGAGACTGGCAAGCTGAGACGGCGATCAGGTTGACGCACAATATGGCAGGATCGGTGCGAAAGCTTTGTTGAAAGAAATGCCACAATGTAGAAGAAATATGCTCAAGTAAAACTCTTGCTTGGACTAGTTGGTTCATGCTTGAAGTAGTAAAGGCAAGGCGCAGAAGACCAGGACTCAGGAAGAAGAGCACAAACGACAGGACCGGCGCCGGTCCTATCGTTTGACAAACATGAACCAACTTGCCCAAGCAAGAGTTTTACTTGCGCAGCAACGGCCGGGCTAGACGAGCAGACGCGCGCTTGCCTGCCTCCCTTTGCGCCCCCAGCCCTCTCACCGCACGCTCACACCTACCCATACCCTCCCTCTCCTCCCTTTACGCGCACAACACTGGGTTGGCAGGGACAAGCGTGCACCGAGCAGCCATCTCTCTCGGCTCACCCTCTCACACTTTCCCTAGCACCTAGAGCATAAGGCGCCGTGGGTCGCACTAGGCTCTTATCACACTCGGACCTTGCATGGGACCTCACGGCGACGGCGGAAATGTGCCGGGAGTGTCGCTATAATTTCAAACGCAATCATGTGGCAAAACATTGTTCTTGGATGTGCACTCCGTCTTATGTGGCATTTATGATGGTTGGAAAAAAAGTTTTCGTTGTGACGAATTCTTCATTTTATTTGAGCAGACGATGATATGGTTCATGTTCATATGTTCCCCCAAATAAAATAAAAAAATAAAAATAAAAAAAAACAAGGGAGGCCCTTCATCTTTCTTCATCGGTTACACTTTCCGTCACTGACACGTCGTTGAGCTGTCAGTAAACGAAGACGTGAAACCATTTGTGAGTGCACCGAAACAATATTCGGGAAGGGATGCTCGCCCTTTTACAAGTGTAAAACGAAGCGCCCCTTTTCGTTGTTGTTTTCCTTTCCTTTTCAGTTTTTTTTCCTGCATCAGAGTTCGTACATTTTGCGCATTTGAACCAGCTGTAGATTTTAAGCTGCAGAACTTAAACAAATAAGAAAAACGTGGAACCGCGAATTTCCGAATCCAAAGGCAAACAGATGACTTTGGCACACTCGTCATGACACAAAAGCAGAACGAAGGTTGTCAAACCCAGTGAATGAAGTGCCACAGGCAGTCTCGCGAGAAATCGGCTAAGGCCTGCGAAACAAAACTACCGAAGGTCAGGACACAACACTATTTCCGTTCTTTTAGTAGAACCACATTTCGAGCGTGGAAAATGGACTCACGAGGGTAAGGGAAATGCACGAAAAAACGTTCTTTGAAGTAATAAAGTATGCAAGAAAAACATGCGAAAGGAGTAAGTCGCTCTTTGGCGAGTGGTTTTACCTCTTTCGAGCCTGAGCGACTTGGCGAGTTGCCCAAGGTTAGGAGACTGCGAGATATTAGTATAGCGAGTGTAGTGCGAGGATACTGTATGCCCGATCATCCGTAGACCCGAAGAAGCGCAATTTGTATATTTGCCATGTTACAGTATCCGTTTCAAAGTGGTGCAAAGCGTTCCGTTGCTTTCGCTAGGGATTTTTATTTTTCGTTCTTCACACTTGTGCTTTCCTTTGTTGAGATATTTCTTGCTGCGGATTCAGCATTTCAGCAACTCACACGTTTTGAAACTTCTGTCGAAAACTACCCGATTACTGCGCCGGTGGCTGACCGTGCAAGCACTCAATGTTTAGGCAGCATTAATCAAGCTCACATGAGTCCTTACAAAATACCCCCCCTCCCCCTCCCCCCCAAAAAAAACGCTCCGCATCAACAACACACAAGCTTAGACGGGTCATGTAAATACCTCTGGGGATTGCGAAGACGTACGTATTTCTTCGTTTCATTTTTTCAACATCTAAAACGAAGAAACGACGCTGCTTACCTCGCAATGTGCAGTCTTCGTTTCTCCCCTTATAGTTTTCAATGGAAATTGACGCATCGCTCGCAATTTTACCTGCAGTTATGGAAGTTACCGAAACATTAAAGCGCCATTGTCGATTTGACCGGCCGATAAGACCCGCATGCCCGCTCCGCTAAACATTCCCAGAAACTGGTGGGCGGGCAACAATTGGAGGAGGCAATCAAACTGCGCGCACGAGGGCAGAAATAAAGAAAAAAAGCAGCTTTCTGGCGACGCAGAGAAAAAGACTATCTGGGTCTCTCGGACCGCGAGAAAGAACCCCATCGCATGGTGGAGCACAGTGCACGCAATGCGACCCTCATTTATAGTAGCCACCGTTGCGTAAAAGAGATGCTGGCAACCGCGAACTGCGCTCTTTTGGAAAAAAAACAACAACAACTAAAGTGGTTAGTTTCAGGCGAGGGGGTGCTGCACCGCCGAGCACTAGTTCAACACACCGTGCGTAAGGAACGAACCGTCTGCGCGTCTGTCTGTGAAAGTTACTCGCGGTGCGACTGCTCTAATGGAACCGCCGTTTCCCCCAGCCTGTGCTCCTGGTCATGGCGCACTCGTTCACAATACCGTGGTATGGTATGGTATGAAGAACTTTATTTAGGTCCTGAGGGATCAGACTGGGACTGATGCGGGCCGCTCCCACGTCGGTACAGACGTGGGAGCGGCCCTCCAGAGGGCCCTCTGCCATCACACGGGCCCTCTGGACAGCCCTGAGTTGGTCCGCCAGCACTTCACTGTGCAGCATCCGCTGCCACCACTGTTCACCTCGAGAACCATCACCACCAACGCCAAGCAGCGCCACAGCAAGTGTTGTAAATCGAGCAAACCCCCACACTTACGTGGTCCCCCCAAGAATTTTAGGGCTAAAGAAAAGAGTTATCTGCTGTTATGCAATGTTACCAGGATGAGGAGGAAGAGGACGCTGTTTGCAGCCGTATATGGCCTGAGAGGAGTTACCTGAAATTGCCTCTCGATCCACGCCGCCTTTCAAGTAAGTTCCCCCTCCCCCCCCCCCCCCCCCCCATGACCGTAATATGTATAGGCATCAATTCACTCGTTTGTTTGCTTCCTAACTTTAGTAATTCTTGTATTCATTTCTGAGACAGAAGATCGGCACGCTGAAAAGCCCCGCTGCTATCGCGTGGCTCGTACCCAGTTCGCTCTCTGGCTGCGCCCTACCTGCTGGTGCTGCGTTTGTCGCTGCTGCTCTACTACCCGAATAAACCCCCTTTACAGACTGAGTACCCTCATGGTTATACGGCATATAGAGGTAAGTGGTAGCACAAGAAGCCGTGATAAAGAAAACAATATTGCAGTCATTCTAGTTATTACTCTGCATATTTTTTCCTCTTATTGCTATGCTGGTTACGGCTTCGCGAAAATCTTTATTTTTAGAGATGGCGACAAAGTTGAGGGAACGTGGTCCCAATAGAGAATTTGTGCGCGGAATAAACGATTAAAAAATGCTGTTACAAGGGCCAATCCCCACGTTGTACTGATGATTTCCGCGGTGTGACACATGTTGCGGACTAGTTAGTAGGGTAAACACTAAGTGCGATATGATGGTAGAGGCTATGAAATACACATAGTCCACCTACTTTGCGGTGACCCGCTAAAAAGGAAAGGATAGGTTAGCTTTCATGGAAATTATAGGCTAGGGGTTCGATTATAATTCGAGCGCATAAGCATGATTGAATTACATCACACTAGATTCAGTTCTGCTGTATTGTTTTCACAAGTTCACTCCGCAACTTCTGGGCAAAATTCACAAAGCTTTTCCTTTCTTAAGTGCTGTCTACCTTTTGCCCGCTGGTTTCTTTAATATGTCCCGCATGGCTGGGATTTGGTCTTACGAGCAGCTCTAGCATAAGAAAATTTTAACCACGGAAGCGTTCTCGTTGGTGCTCTAGCGAAAATATGTCCCATGTACGTACGTCTCAAAATCATCATCATCATCATCATCATCATCATCATAATCATCATCATGAAACTCCGCGAATTGGCGATATCTTGCAGTTTTGTGTCAACCTAATGGTAAGGAAAGTAGGCGTAGAAAGGTAAGAAAAGTTTGCTTCGTTAAGGGAATTGTGCTCTTGATGACCTCTATATTTGTTTCAATGAGAATACTTAGGTATAATTTGTTATACCAGTAAGTAATTCCCTAGAAAACAAGGCCCATAGCCAGATCACTAATAAGGTTAGTAATGATGGTAGTGCTTGGAAGTCGGCGAAGTCTAAGTCGGCGTTTTGCAGGCGACGGCATTCCTGGCATGTTCCTGCTGCTTTTTTTCGAAACCGGGATCCGACAGACTTCGCCGCTTGGTGGCGTCGCGGCGGTTGACGCCGTTTTTCGCGCGCCTACTCGCCTCCAAAGGGCCAACCACTGACACGCGTCGGCAAGCTTCGGCACGCACCAATGCGTCGAAAGCGTCAAAATTGCCGGTCGGGAACAGGGCGAAGCGTGTCGACGCGCCGGGATTTTGTCGACTGCCGATGCTAGAAGTACGCCGACGCGTGGCGACGCTTCGTTGGCGTGCACCAATCAGAGACGGCGGTGTGTCGCCGGCATCAACCAATCGGCTGCTGCGAGGCCTCCGGCTGTTATGCCCATGATGGCCGCCAATGCGAAGACGCCGACACCAACGATCGTCCGAGTTCGTAGGAAACACGACAGTGTTCCTGAACGACAGTGTTGTGATAGTAGGCCGACAACCACACGACCGACGACCGTGACTTGTAGCTGTGCGACGTGGATCCGAACCGACTTCGAACGATGCCGACAAATCCAACCTGCCCACTGGGTTCTACCGGTCTCAGTGCGATCGTCTGATAAAACGTCCAACCGAATCACGATTGCCGCAACGTCTGTGCTTGGTGTATGTGTATTTTGTGGTGCTCGAAATGAATGGAAACAGGCTTCCCAACTCCGAAGTCTGAATAATCAGCGCTCGCCTACCGCCGATGTTGTTCGCTTTACGCCTAGGCCTAGCGCGTCCATCGAGTGAACTGGCGAGTGAACGAGGCCAGATAAAAAACTGTCGGAGCACATGGGTTTTCAGTTCCGTTTGGCGCTGCAGCGATTTAAAATATGGCCCTGCTGACTTCGTGTGGTGGATGATGTGGTGAATGAACCGTGTGTAACTTCGGGTGGTGAACCGCAGCGTGTTTTGTGTGGTCTCAGGTGACTCAAGTTTAACGGGCGGACATTCGGAAGCGAAAGACACTAGTAGCCGAACAAAGGGAACTACGTACGTCATCAGCCACGCCGTCCATTTCAGCTGGCAGTGCGCTATTCTATTCGTCATGTGAACCCAGTTCAGTACAAGTTCAGAGTACTCCTTCACTCACTTTTTTGAAGTGCATAGGTTAGTTGAGGTTAAATCGCTCATTGCAGCACTCAAGAACGCTGACGCACTGAAGGAAGCATGATACGGAGCAGTCATGTTTGAGTCAGTGTTTCCTATACTTGAGCACTGCAAATTGGAATGATCTGTTTGCAATATGTGTACCATGTGCAATGCATTGGAGGACCTGCATCACGCAACAGCGCGTACCAGGATTGCTTCGATGCCTGCTTGAGAAGCAGTACATACTCAGTCAACGCAATTGTAATTGGCTTTTGATCTCTCTCTTTTTCTTTTTTTATGGAGGGAGCAGATGGTGCGAGTGCATTGCGGGGAAGGTGAAAAGGTGTCATTAGTAGTCTGTGCAGTCGGTATGCTTAAACTGCCCAAATCTCTTCAGCTTCCACCAAAATGTTTCTTGCTGCGATACTATAAACTGTAGTCAGGAAAGAGATCAACTCAGTACCAAGTTCCTAATGCATCTTCGCAGAATGTGTTTGAGTAACAAGTTAACACTTCCACTGAAACATTATGTAGGTGTACAGCATACGCGCTTGAAATAAATACATTCCGTAAAAGTGAACGACTGAGCCCACAATAACAAACTTTGTAGTATAACTGCAACAAGTGCTGCCATGAGTATCAACCACAACAAAACTGCTGCGTGTCCAACCTACTTCCTCGGAGGCAGCCCTATAAAGACTGTAGGTGCCCCTTCCATTCTGGGTGTAACATTCAGCCATTCTCGCGACCTTTCTGCGTACGTCACCAGCGTTGTATCTAACGGTCCTCACATTCTTAGGTTTGTGTCCCGTGCCTCCCTTCCCTGTGGTCCTGAGGTTTCCCGAGCACTCTACACTTCTATCTTTCTGTCACGACTTGAGTACTGCTCATCAGTATAGTTCCTGTACCAAACTCACATCGCTGACAAACTTGATTTTGTTCAGCGATGCGGCATCACGTACCTTCTACTGTCGTCTTTCCGGTAGTCGCAAGCTCATGCCAGCCTACGAGAATTGCCGCAAAGCCCTCAAGTGGCAAACCCTGCAATACCAGCGCAACATTGCACTAGTCCAGGACTGCTTCGATGCCTGCTTGAGAAGCAGCACATACTCAGTCAATGCAACTGTAATTGGCTGTTGATCTCTTTCTTTGTTTATGGAGAGAGAAGATGGTGCAAGTGCATTGCGGGGAAGGTGAAAGGGTGCCATCAGTGCTTTGTGCAGTCGGTATGCTTAAACTGTTCAAATCTCTTGAGCTTCCACTAAAATGTTTCTCGCTGCGATACTACAAACTGTAGTCTATCTGCAGGGTGCTTGGCGGCTTTGTGGACAACACTCATCTTTCTTCATCAGTCCGTCTGAACAAGCGGTCAGCACAGCCTGAGCCTCATCGCACCTGTACAGCCCGACAGCGCAACTTTGTGCTTATATCTAGCATACAGAGCTTTCAACCTCCCCCCCCCCCCCCATGGGTATTCGAAGTCCCCTTACTTGCGAACAGACGGAATTGGCACTCCTGTTTGCTGTGCACCCGTATACTGTGTGTATGTTATTATTATTATTAAATTATTATTAGAATAGATTATTAGATTATATGTTATTCGATTATTATTATTATTATTATTATTATTATTATTATTATTATTATTATTATTATTATTAGAACCATCGCTACGACCACATTGAATGTGTAGAAGCCAGCATGACACGCAATTCAAAATATTTCTGGAGCTACGTGCACTCTCTTCTAAAGAGAGCGCCAATGATGTATGCCTTCTTGATGAAAATGGTGATGTCTCGAACACTGCTGATGGCTTTGCAGAACATTAATATTCTGTATATGGTGTAAAATATGCTTCAAGTAACTTTCCTTCTCAGTCTGGCATGGTGTGCACGCTATTAGTAAATTAAGGCCTTGTTTTCAAGTGTATGAAGTACGTCAAGCCTTCCCTTTCTTTCGGTACCGATGGTATTCCTTCCGCAGTGCTTAAGACGTACGGAAGCGTACTTGTTCCCTGTTTGCACAAGCATCTCGATAGTTCCCTAAAGTCTGGTACGTTTTTTAGCACTCGTAAGATAGCATCGACATTTCCCATGCCAAAATCGGGTGCTTGACATACAGTTACAAACTGCAGGGCTATATCTATCCTCTGCCGTGCATCAAAAGTATTTGAATCGGTATCGCATTCCTAGATTTCTGTTTGTGCTGAGAACACTCTAATAAATGAACAGCAATGTCTTTGTGTCTTTGTGTGCCGATGACTTAAAGCAATTGGAGACCATCAACAGTGTTTACCACTGAATGAACCTCGAAAAACACATTTTTTCACTCTAACTGGTGCATAAACAATAAGGTACTCTTAAATGCTTCCAATACTATGGCATTAAGTTATATGCGGAAAACACACCACGTGCAATTTTCATACACATTTCGGGATGCTCTACTGCCCAGGGTGAATGAAATGAAAGATTTTGGTGTGTACTTCTACGAAATGCTAAGCTTCTCTCCCCACAGATAATCACACAACGTGCCCTTCACGCTCTTGGCATTGTCTGTCGTATACTGCACGTTTTTTTACTCACCTGTTCTGTTTCTGAAATTGTATTCTGCTGTGTGCCTTCCACTACTAAAGTATGCCTCTGTAGATGGGGTGCAACGTGTAAATCTAATTCCGACCTCATTGAGCGTGCCCAGAATAAATTTATATCTATCTTCAACATCACTCTTGCCATTCTGGCGACCATAGTTGAGCCTTCTCAAATATACCTCAACTTGCACCCCTAGACTCAATATTTAATTAATCAGATCTTTTGTTCCTATATAAGGTGGTCCCTGGCATTATACATTCCCGAAAGCTTCTTGTTCATATGCAATTGTTCGTGGTGCAACAGTGTACCAGGCAGCAGTCCGCATTTCTTGCCTGGCCTTGTTGCATTAAAGTTTGTGCTATATATATGACTCGACTCCAAAAAACATGTAATAATTGTGACTGTATTGACATATTTCGGAGTTCATTTCCTGTATATTGTGTATCTGTAGATAATCATGTATGATTACCTTCCTTTTACCCTTCCTCGTTTTCTTTTTCCTATTTGTTTCTCTTTCTCGCATTGTATTGTCTACCACATTAATGTTTTCTGTACATTTTGTCTCACATATTGCTTTTTAAGTGCGCCAGTACAAAAGCTCTCTAGCTGTTCCTGGGCTCTATAATAAACATTTGATTGATTGATTCATTGATTGATTGATTTATATTGTAGTATAGAATCGTGCTTTTTAAGTATGTACCAGTATATTATTTCAGTGCAGTAGCTTTTGTGTAATTAAAAAAAAGGCACCAATTAAGAAAGTGTAGGAAAATGCTATGTGCCTGATCATATGCATTGTGTCATTAATTTCTTCTGAGCTATAGTAACGCTTGGCTACTGTATCCAGTATTGTGCAATAAAGTCATATGCCACAGCAATTATTGCGTGCCTCACCGCACAAATTGAATGTCATGGTAGGCTGAAACATTAAACTGGTATCTTTTGTGGTGGCTTGAAGTGTATAAATTGTGAAAATAACCTGTCTGTCTCTCTCTCTCTCTCTCTCTCTCTCTCTCTCTCTATATATATATATATATATATATATATATATATATATATATATATATATATATATATATATATATATATATATATATATTGCAAGGGAGCCACCCCCATACATTCGAATCAGCGCTTCTATAGTGCGGCTTGGCAAAGGGCAACGTAAGACACCTATTAAAACCCTTCGATTCTCACGCTTGTATTATCTCAACTGTATTATCTCAATACACTCAATTTGAAGACCTTCCGATGCGGTGTTGATGCTTCAAAACAACCTAGAATAATAAACGAGGTGCTCTATGGGCAAGATATGACAGAATCAAGAATCGAGAGGAGACGAGATTCGAATTATGTAAATTTTAGCTATTCCATATGTCTTTTTTTTTTGGTAAGTGCTGCAGGTGTTTCGATCCTTTTTGCCGATTTTCTCAGAATCCCCTTTCTCGCGTTTCTTTCATGCACCAGCAAGCATAACTATATTGACACGGATACTTTCTTTTGACCTGTATCCGGTGACCGTATTTCACCAGCTAACATATGTTAACCGTTATCGCTCGGCGCAGGACGCACCTGCACGTATCGCAAGTTTCGCCAATGTTATCAATGGCTCCGTCGGGTTTCTGTTGTCGACGAACCTTGTATAATCTGATTGCATACGTGACACGAATTGTGTAGTAGTTTCTGCAAGGCGCGCGGGCACCAACGAATAAGCTGGAACTTTCGAGGACTGATGTATGAAAGCCGACGCGCTTGACCCACAGACGATATTTTCCACGGTCGCCGACTTTTCTCGCCGCTATCGTTGCGAATGAGCGTTGCCTTTGCTGGGCGCAAGCTTGCCTAATACAGGGTTAAATTTGTATCTCCCAGTAGTGACTCTGGATCATTTTTCACCGTCACTACTACGTGACAATATTTCTAACACATATTTTTCAGTGATACTTTGCACGCCTAATTCTTACATAGTTGGCTGCGCGATGAGCTACCAAAAATGCAATCGTACAACAGCATTTGATACGACATGGCATGGTCGTGCAGGCGTTTGCAAAGCGATCTTGTAGACAGACGAAGCGTGAGCGCGAGCGATGACGTCGATATTTTGTGCACTATTGTTACTCCACGGGTAGAAAGAAACTGTTGCGGCAGGCGTACATGCATTAATTAAGCGTATTTTTCAAATCTAAAAGAGCATGCAGATAACTTGTTGCTTCGAGTTTAGTTTACAGCAGGCATTTTCAGGTGGGACTTGGACGGTGAAAGACAAAATAGACCAGCAACAGTGCGCCGCAGCCGAGGAGTGATCGTCTGCGCTCGTCAGAGGTTCTCTCCTGTGGTTCCATGCCCTATTCCTCCAAGCGACGCATGCCAATGATTGGGCCTTAAATACGTGCATTGGCGCATGCTATGCCACCGGAGCACTAACAGCGCAGTTTCACCAAACATGTACTCACCATCCCGTCGGATGACGCCTGGTATCCACCGGGGTGCTGTTTAGGCAGCGCAGCGGCACAAGCGTCGCGGGCTTGCTATCGCTGCCATTGCTTCCTCCTTCGAGTGAAATTATGATCAATAGCAGACTGTGCACATTCATGCACTTGTATTTGTGAATGTGCAACGGAGCGACAACTGATTTTTACAATGTACGTTTAACTTTCGTGTTAGAACCTATTCTTCTGAATGATGAACCAATTTTTTTCGTGAATACTTCAATAGCGTAGGATCATCCTTTCAACTACACTTGTTTCGTTTGCGCAATAACGAAAATAAAACTGTTTTATTTTCCTGTTGTTAAATATGTGTGCATATTGGACGTTGATATTGTCGCATGCTGACGTCTTCTTTTTCCTTAACGATACAATAAAAGCCAAACTCAAGCTTCTTTCAAAAATATGATACACATAAGAGCCCGCATTTACAAAAAGCTCTTAAACTAAATATGTTTGTAAGAGCAAATTCAAGAGATTTACAATGCTGGGCATATCATTAAGGAAGGCAGCCTGTCAATGCAACGCCAGAAGTCACACCACACCATTCATAAATAATTTCTTGCAGAATCTATTGAAGTTTCCTATTAAGCACATTCCATAGGTCGTGGGTGAGCATTTTGTAAAAAGGAAAAGCGCACGAGTACGCGTTCATACGGTAGATTTGAGTCCCGTTCGGGTCTGAATTTGTAGATTGATCTGGCTATTCAAAGATGAGATTGTCAGTTTTTTAACATACATATGGGCTTAATTATCGCTTGTTCGAGAGATTATTTTATTACAGGAGCTACGAGGCAACGGATTCCCAATTCACATGAATGACGAAAAGGCGCTTATTATAAACCTAGTTAAATTATTCTAACACGCGTCCTGCATCCTCGTTTCGTTCTCTAATCACAGCATTAGAGCGCAGCCGTTAGGCGCCCGTTCCTGCTGTGAGCGTCGGCGTTCCTCGGAACCGAGCAAGCATTAGAGACTTTTAGCGTGTCCGGTATACGGGCAAGCGCGGGCGGTTTTCCGGTTTAGCGGAGGCGTCAAGGTGAGCGGCCAGATTGGTGGCCCCAGCTGGTGGCGCAAAGCTCAACCACACAAACACAGAGCTCTGCTTAGCTGCTGGCGCAAATTTTCGACAGTGGCGTAATCGTGTTCACAATTACGCCACTGCCAAAAATTTGCACGAGTGGCGAAGCAGGATATGGTGAGTTACTGCTGTTTTAGCTATGCGTTTGTCTGGTTGAGCTCTACAACACCAGGCGGCTTCACCGCTCCGGCCGCTCACGTTCCATCCGGTAATCCGCCCAAACCGCTCCCGTTTACCGGATTAGCGTACAAGCTAAATGTCTCTATTAATAGCGAAGCATGAAAGAGCGAACGCGAAGCGCAGCGGGTGATGAAAGACGGCGACAGTGAAGGTAGGGCGAGGAGGGAAGCGGAGGAGAAGGGCATGACGAAAGCGTGAGAAGGAAGGCGTAGTGCCGCGCAAGACGGGCTCTGCGGCGATGACGGCTACGAGATGGCGCCAGAGTAGCGCGCATCATCTGTTTAGCGATGGCTCCAGCGACACCACATATGTAAACAAAGCACTGCATGAGCGGAGGTCTGTCTGCAGCGGCTGCTGTGAATTGCGCCCCCGCGTCACCCACGCGCCACCTCTCGCGATCCCCCGATTAGCGCGACTGTCGCGTCGCACTTCACTACATCTGCGACGTGCCGCCCGAGTCAAGAGTCTCCACGCCAGTCAATATATCGTGAACTGAAAACACGTGTGGATCTTGACTCAAATTTCGCATCAGGGAGGATCGTAATCGTCGGTGAATGTTTTTTTTAAATTTACAGACAATAAACACTTCGTTATGGCGGAAAGGGCTGCCGACAAGAGTGGTCGAATTGTTTTCAACGGCCTCGTTAAACAAATGAAACAACCAATGAAAAAATCGATGCAGACAAGCTCCGAGGCGTCACTTAGACCACAAAGAAAATGCCTCGGCCTCAAGACACAGCGAGCCTCGTATAATAATAATATTTGAGGTTTTACGTGCCAAAACCACTGTCTGATTATGAGGCACGCCGTAGTGGAGGACTCCGGAAATTTTGACCACCTGGGGTTCTTTAACGTGCGCCTAAATCTAAGCACACGGGTGTTTTCGCATTTCGCCCCCATCGACATGCGGCCGCCGTGGCCGGGATTCGATCCCGCGACCTCGTGCTCAGCAGCCGCGAGCCTCGTATAGATCTATCGATAAAGACAAGAAGAGAAAGCTGGTCGAACGACGTCGGCGCAATGGCGCTTCCCGAAACTACAGCCGCGCAGACATCGCGCGAGAGCTCGGTTTTAGCCCCGGTCAGGCCGCCCCAGCCGGGCCCCGAGCGTTATACGGATGATGGATGGATTGACGGCCGTTTCGAGCGCACTCACTATAGTCGAGGTTTATTGTTCGCGCCGATCGTTACACTCCCAACGAGCTGGCCTGTTGCCCACAGTGCCTCAGCAGCTCTCAGTATAAGGAACCGGGTAAAGTGCCGACATGCTGCACTGGAAGCCACATAAACTTGACTTGCCACGCGTTTACGTTGGCGCTAAGTTCTCCAACGCGCTGGAAAAAATGTGTTTCTAAAGACACGCGAGAAATGGAGTAACGCTGTGTGCCAATTTCAACGAGTACACAGAAAAGAGAGGTCAAGCGTGCCCTCATTTTTTAAATCGCCCACTTCCTCTCTCAATCTCTCTCTGCGTGTTACATGGAGCGTGTTTCTTTCTGCAAGCGAACTTTGGCACAGAGAGATACATTCATCACTTTACAGTTTTTTCTTGAAGTTGCGCTTAAATCTTTCTTCGTTATATTTAAATCAGCAGCAGAGAGGCAAAAATCTGAAAAGAAAACAAGTGCTCATTTCTCAACGGTGCCACTTCAACTCATATCCGGCTTTCCGGAAAATAACGAGTGGTGGCTAGTAGCTGCAGAGACATTCAATAATGGCCGAGGAAAAGGAAACGCAGGTCACACGCATGAAATCTCAATGAAAAAAAAAAAGACTATATTGAAAGGAAAACACACAAAAACAACGAGCAGCTAGCTACAAGCGCAGCGAAGTATGTGGGACGATGCCTCGTTTTGCATGACTCGCATGTTAGTTTCAACGGTTCGCACTCTGTTATAACTGTCGTACATAAAGTCAGGCATTTGTCTTCTGTCCAGTGATGTCGGGGTGCTTGGCGCGGTGACCTCTGCGTCAACACTTCCTGACATAATCTGGGTTAATGTTCACCCGTACTGCGTGCTATATATATATATATATATATATATATATATATATATATATATATATATATATATATATATATATATATATATATATATATATATATATATATATATACATATCGAAAACGCTGTGGTCGAAGCGGCGTAGATCGTATGCCGCGGCCTACTATTATCTGAAAACATCACACTCAGCGCTTCGGTCGATCTGCTGGATCAGCTGGGCTGGACCTGACGGGGGGTCTAAAAAGAAAAAGAAACAAAGTTATTGGCTGCAGACGTACGTCTATTAAAGCCCGACTGCAACAAAATATTGGGATACGTAAAAAGCCTATTTTTAGACAGTGATGTCATAGAGCAGCCCCGACACAATATCTTGCGTTTGAAAAGCAAGCCGATGCGTCACGAAAGGCTCGCAGATGCGGACGTTATTAATATCGGAACTGAACAAAAAAGAAAGAGAAAACGCCTCCATTACCACTAACTGGAAGTGACGGCACGACACACTCTACCACGAGACCGGCTTCCCACACTTCAGCCACATACACTATTTTCCAATTTGACCCTCCTAATGCTAGCCTATAAAGAAAATGTACAGGGTGATCATTTTTAAAGTTTTATTTTAAGATAATTTTTAAGTTTTCAACCCCGGCCGTGGTGGCCGCATTTCGATAGGGGCGAAATACAGATCGGTTCATGTGCCATGCATTTTAGTGCGCTTTGCAGATCTCCAGGTATGGCATGGTACGGTGAACCTTTATTGAGGTCATGTAGATTGTGAGTCATCACGAAGCGGGCGGCTCCCACAGGGAAACCGGAAGGCCGAGCGTTTCGGCCGCATCTTAGGCCTGGTGGACAGCCCAGAGTTGCTCAGCCAGAAGAGGGCTGCGGAGAACCGCCTCCCATCTGGCCGAGCTGGTATCCATGATAGAGCGTGACCGGGCACACCGCCAGAGCATGTGTTCTAACGTGGCTATTTCTCCACAGTCGCGACAAGTACCATCGGTGTAAGTATTCGGATAGATTGTATGTAAGAGCGACAGATTGGGATGCCTATTCGCTTGTGGTAGGCGGAGCGTTAGTGCTTGAGCTATATTGAGCCGCGGATGAGGAACGAAGTAGGTTCTACGGCTGAGATAGTAGGGTTTAGTAACCTCGTTGTAGGCGGAGGGCGTGTCCCTGTTCGCTGTGGAGTCGGCTTCCGATTGGTCGGGGGTAGCGCGGAGTGCAAGTTCGCGCGCAGCCCCGTGAGCCAACCCGTTGAGGTTGGGAGGAGCATCCTCTGTCTGATCCTGATGTGTGGGAAAGCAATAAGTGAAGAGGTGCGTCATTTCCTTGCCCCCAAGAAGCCTGAGGGCCCGTTTGGAAACAGTGCCTTTCTTCAAATGCTCTAACTGCAGACGTTGAATCGTTATATATAACATCCCGTAAGCTATCCAGCAGTGCTAGTGCAATAGCCATTTGTTCATCAGTTTCCGAGTGCCTGGCCCGAGTCGGGGCAGCACTGGCGATTCCTTGCCGACCATCGACAGTGACGATGGTGAACGCCCGAGATCTCTTACGAGAGGGAGCATCCACAAATCTGACCTGTCGCTGATCACTGTGTATTTGCCTAAGGAGGCCAGCTGCCCTTGCCTTAGTTCTACCGCGATTATGATCGGAGTGCATGTTCCTAGGTATGGGCGCGACCGTAATGTTCTCACGAATCGACGTAGAAACGTAAGAAAACTGCTCCGCTACTCTATTGGGGTGATATCCGTGTTCCTGCAAGATTGAGCTCTCTGCCTCAGTTGTAGTGAGACGAGTTAGCTCTGCGCGCTCCGGGGCCTCTGCAATATTATCCAGAGTATTGTGAATGCCAAGCTACATTAAGCGCTGTGTAAAAGTGTACAAGGGTAACCCGAGAACCCGCTTAATAATCTTCCTAACTTGTGCATTCAATCTATTCTGCTCTATCCGTTTCCATCGATGCATGGCTGAACTAAACTGAACCCTCTGAACTAAACGAACGGCACTTTCGGTTTTACCAATTAGCTTGCCTATAGTTTTGCCATTTGTACCCCTTGACTCAACGATCATGCCCAAAGCATTGATTGAACTCAACTCCAAACATACCGTGGAGTACCGCAAGCCCGACACTATTCGGCGTAGTGCTCGTTGGCCAAGCCAGATGCTTGCCCAACACCGTTCAGGTATCAATCTATACTGACGACATCTGCATCTGGGCGTCTGCTGTAACACGACTGCAGGTACGAACAAGGCTACAAAAGGCAGCTAAGTTAACATTACTGTACTTGAGAAAGCAGAACCTAGAGCTGTCTTCAGAGAAATGCTGCCTTGTTACATTCAATCGGAAGGCAATGAAGCCTTACTCAGTAAGTGTCAATGGGCAAGCAATTGCAAACGCACGGAAACACCGCTTTTCAGGGGTAATTATAGACAGCGACCTATCATAGAGCCCACACGTTTCATACCTAAAGAGGATGTCAGTGACAACAATACATCTCCTCAAATTTGTCGGCGGGAAATCATGGGGAACATCGGTGCGGTAAGTGCTGCAGCTTTATAACGCCTTGTTAGTTATTTATTTATACATACTACAGACCACATAACGTGGTCCAAGCAGGACGGGCATTTTTTTTAACAAATCACATTCAGTATGTGGTGCACATACATTGTGTTTTACCATCATACCTTGCTGGTGAAGCAGCGCACTGACACGGACACAGTGAAGACAAACGTCGTCTTTTTCTGTTTGTCTTCACTGTGTCCGTGTCAGTGCGCTGCTTCACCAGCAAGGTATGATGATCACTCACCAACTAGCCCAACTTTCCACTTTATTGTGTTTTACATGCAGACACAAATAAATAGCAAAAATGTACAGAATGCTACACGATGGCAAGACGATACCGGTCTGGTATAGAATTCCATTGAGACAGTGTGCACGGGAAAAAGGAAAATTTAAAAGCACCTATTTTTGCGAAATATGGCGTTAAAGATCTGGGTTGTTGATGTCGTGTATGTCTTGTTGATAGAGGGGATAAATACAATGAAGGGTCAATAGCAAATTTCTGGTTAAGGAGAGAATTCAGGAGGCCCAAGCGAAATTGCCTTCTTCTGTACTGAAGTGGGGGTATGTTGTTGGTTGTCATTAGTTGCTCGGTTTTGCAAGACACAGCCTCCCTGTGCTTGGTAACACCTGCAAAACAAACCTGCGTGTACTCCAAGGATTACAAGCTCAAGCCTTAAGAAAGTGTCTCGGTCTTCCGAAGTGTGCGTCTACAGCGGCAACGATTGTTATAGCTAGAGATCACCCAATATCAACCTACTTAGCCACCGACGTCCTCAGGACGCATGTTCGGCACAACTTTCACTCGCATAATTGTTGCCAATCGTAGCTCGTTGCCATCGAACTACATGCTTGCAACAAGATTGAAATATGCCTTACCAGCCCAGGAATGACGAAGAAAGCTAGCATGCCATCGTTCGCCATGAAGCAGGCCACATTAGGACTTTTACGTGAGGTGCACAGTGGCCGCGTACATGTTTACACCGATCGCTCGGTCACACCTACAAGTTCAGCTGCCGCTGTGTTGATACCATCAAGATCCGCTAAATACAGCTAAAAACCTCACATGTATCACGCACGACAGCTGCTGAATGGGTAGCCCAGCGTGCGACTCTTCATTTCATTAGGGAGGAACCACCCCATGCATGGCCAATCTTCTGTGACTCCAAGGCAGCCCTACAGAGTGTACTCTCAGCCCTGCCCCATGGATCACATGAGCAGCTCATCGCAGAGATCAGAGAAGTCTACCATCACATAGTTGACGAAGGACATGATATCATATAACAGTGGTTGCCTAGTCACTGTGGCAAACATGGCAATGATCGAGCGGACGCCGCTGCCCAATCTGCCCATGACGGCGTCAACTGCGTTGCCGTTCCTTTTTCCAGAGCCGACGCAGTGAAACAACTTTCCGCTCTTGCACGCGAATTAACAATAGCTCAATGGAATTCATGCGAATGCACAAGTGCATGCCTTTTTGCCCTGGACCCTAATTTACAGCTCCATATTTCACCCGACCTTCCACGACGTAAGTTTACCCTTCTAGTGCGTCTATGGCTTGGAGAAGCATTTTCAAATGCGTACTCCTTTCTTATCGGAATGGCCAATAGCTCACTTGGTGACTTCTGCGGGTGCAACGAAACAATCGCACACCTTCTTTGTGAGTGCCTTCTTTTCAACCCGCAAAGAGCAGTCCCCTCAGCCACCCTACACAAACTAGACAAGCACCCAATAACAGAAAGCTACATCCTTGGAAACTGGCCTACGCGAACATCAGCGCGATCCGCTATGAAGGTGCTGCTGCATTAGTTAAAAGACACGGGACTTTGTGACAAATTGCGACTGTACACTGTAGGACATAAGATTGGACAGTCACACTGTGGAACACTAGGATGATGATGATGATGTATAGGGTTTTGTGGCGCAAGGGCCAGTCATGGCCAAAGAGCGCCAAACAATGGTGTTATGTACTCGGTGAGAAAAGTAACAGCAAAGGGTATGGTAGCTGTCTATGACGAGATAGTGTGGCTGTATAGAGGCATAAGACAAGAAGCAGGGTATAAACATGTTAACATAATGACAATGGCTTGTGAGGTGTGCTGTTAACCTAAAAGTTATACCATGAAGGTGTGAGGTACTAAAAATGCATATATGTCAGTAGCACTACTGCCTCAAGAAGGTCCTTAACTGAAAGGGCCCAGAGGCAAGTGCTATACAAAGCGCTGCTTTCGCAGCAGGAGCCTCTGATTTGAGGCCGTGCTACGAAACTTGTGGGCCTAGTATTTGTAATGCGTCAACATCTTGTAAATAGTTAAAAACTGTTTTGGGGTTAAAAAGCGGGTCCGCACCAAGGAACATACATGGGTGTAAAGGGATCTGCTGTCGGTACGCTAGAGGGAAGTGCTTTCTTCTTTGAGATTCCACTTCCCGACACTCCAGCAGGACATGGAGGACGGTCAGTGTTTCGCCACATTTACAACAGGTTGGAACTTCGCTACCGGTCAATAGATAAGAGTGTGTGCCATAGGTATGGCCTATCCTAAGGCGGCAGAAAATGACTTCAGTTCGCCTTGTTTTTGTTATTGGTTCGTAATTTCCTAAGTGTGGCTTAATTAAATGGAGTTTATTGGAAGTTTCGGTATCCCACATTTGTTGCCAATGCCTTCTAAGTTTTTTGCGCAAAAATAGCTTTAGGTCTGAAGGTGCGATACCTATGGAAGAGTTGCCAGCTTTTTTTGTAATCGATTTGGCAATTTCATCAGCGAGCGTGTTGCCCTCGATGCCCCTGTGCCCAGGCACCCAACATACTATGACCTGTTTATTACACGAATATAACTTGCACAGGAGTGAATATAGATTAATGAGTATGGGATTCTTGAGGTTCTTAAGTGATATCAGAGATTTTACGACAGATAGGGAGTCTGTATATACAATGGCTTTCTGTAGCTTTGTTTTCTTGATTTGTTGGACAGCAGACAGTATTGCGTAAGCCTCTGCGGTGAAGATGGTTGTTTCCGGGTGCATAACGTTGGATTCGGAGAACGATGGGCCGACAGCTGCGTAGGAAACGCCAGCGTGCGACTTCGAAGCGTCAGTGTAAAATTCTGTGTACGGGCACTTGTGCTGGAGTTCTAAGAAATGCATTCTTATGTGTGCCTCTGGAGCGTGTTTTGTAACCTCTATGAAGGATGTATCGCATTCTATGTGCTGCCATTGCCACGGCGGCAGTGGCTTTGCTGGGGCCATAAGGTTTTGCTCAAGAGCCGGAACTTCCATTTCCTCAAAAAGTTTTCTAACGCGCAGAGAAAATGGTTCTCTAGCTGCAGGTCGATTATCAAACAGCGTTGCAGATGCGAGGTTGTTTATGGTTTCGTAACACGGATGATCGCGGTTCGCGTTAACTTTCAGAAAGTAAAGGAAACTGCAGTACGACCTCTGAAGATGAAGCGACCACTCGTTGGCTTCAACGTAGAGACTTTCCACAGGACTCGTCCTGAAGGCACCGGCAGCTAGGCGGATACCTAAGTGATGAATAGGGTCAAGAATCTTTAAGGCGCTTGGGGTGGCAGACTGGTAAACCACGGCCCCATAGTCTAGGCGTGTACGTATAAGGCTTTTGTAGACATTCATGAGGCATTTCCTGTCACTGCCCCATGTTGCATGCGATAGGATTTTTAGAATGTTCATTGTTTTTAGGCATTTTTGCTTAAGATATCTTAGGTGCGGAATGAAAGTTAATTTTTTTGTCCAGAATAATGCCCAGAAATTTGTGTTCTGTGTTTACAGGTATGCGCTGTCCATTTAAGTCTATATTGGGATCTGCGGTCAGTCCTCTCTTTCGTGTGAATAACACACATGAGCTTTTATTGGGATTGATTTTAAAGCCATTTTCTCTGGCCCATTTAGACACTTTGTTCAGTCCAATTTGGATGTGTCGTTCACAGATTGCGAGGTTACAAGACTTGAAACCGATCTGTATATCATCTACATATAAGGAGTAGAACACGCCGGGTGGGATTGCTGAACGTAAGGAGTTCATTTTTATGATGAAGAGCGTACAGCTGAGCACGCCTCCCTGCGGCACCCCAGTTTCCTGTGTATATGGTCTGGACAGAGCATTCCCAACTCTAACGCGGAACGTGCGATTTGTTAAGTAGCTTTCTATTATGTTCAGCATATTTCCGCGGATACCAATTTCTGAAAGATCTCGTAATATTCCAAACCGCCACGTTGTATCATATGCTTTTTCCATGTCGAGGAAGACAGACAGGAAAAACTGTTTGTGTATAAAAGCTTCGCGGATGTTTGCTTCTATGCGAACAAGGTTGTCTGTTGTAGAACGGCCCTCTCTAAAGCCGCACTGGTAAGGATCGAGCAGTTTGTTTTCTTCAAGGAAATGAAAGAGCCTGCGGTTTATCATTTTTTCATAAAATTTGCAAAGACAACTTGTTAAAGCAATGGGACGGTAACTTTCCACTGAGGATGCATCTTTACCTTGTTTTAGAATGGGTACTACGATGGCTTCTCTCCACGCCAGTGGAAGAAACCCAGTTGCCCAAATAGTGTTAAAGAGGGACAGCAGAGCCATTTGAGCGCTAGAGTCCAGATGCTTTATCATCTCATACATAATACGGTCGGCTCCGGGAGCAGAGCTTTGACAAGTGTTTAATGATGCTCTGAATTCCATAACACTGAAGGGACTGTTGTAAGGTTCGTTTTCTCGACACTTTCTATTGAACGGCTTGCTTTCTGCAGATTCTTTTAGTTTGTGGAAATGCTCCGAATAATGTTCGGCACTGGACACATGTTCGAAATGCTGTCCAAGGGCGTTAGCCTGGTCTTCAAGGTTATTGCCTTGGACATCGACCAAAGGCAGGAGGTAAGGTTGGTGGCCTACTAATTTTTTCAGCCGACTCCATACTTTCCCTTCTTGTTTATAGGAGTTAATACCGGAGATGTATTTTTCCCAGCTTTCCCTTTTAGCCGTGCGCCGTGTTCGTCTTCCTTGGGACTTTATGTGTTTGAAGTTAACAAGGTTCTCAGTTGTTGGAGAGCGGCGCAGCATGTCCCAGGCCTTATTCTGTTTTTTCCGTGCATTCCTGCAATCCTCGTTCCACCAGGGCACTCGCCTTTTTTTCGGGGTCCCGTTTGTTTGTGGGATGCACTCCAATGCGGCGTCAATCATAAAAGCGGTAAAATAAGCAACAGCATCGTTTATATTAAAATCGTTAAGAGCGTTTCGAGGCATATACGTCAGAGTCCTAAATTTTTCCCAGTCTGCAGATGCAATCTTCCATCGAGCGGCGTGTGGGAAAGGATCATGTTCTTTTGTAGATTGGAGGATCACAGGAAAATGGTCACTGCCATAAGGGTTTTCAATAACTTTCCAATCTAAACGGGGTACTAAGGTCGGGGATACTATGCTTAAGTCTATGTAACTGTATGTGTTGTGTGCAAGACTGTAAAATGTTGGTTGTTTCTTATTTAGCACGCAGGCGCCTGAAGAAAACAGGATTTGTTCAATTATTCGACCTCTTGCATCGCATCGGGAATCCCCCCAAAGAGTATTGTGTGCATTGAAATCCCCAACCAGTATATATGGTTCTGGCAGGGCATCTATTAATCCCTCGAGTTCTGCTCGAAGGAGCCGAAAGTTAAGCGGTATATAAATAGAACAAATGCTAATTAGTTTTCCCAACAATAAGGCCCGAACCGCAACTGCCTCAAGAGGTGTTTGAAGTTCCAGAGCACGGCATGCAACGGACTTATCAGCTATTATTGCTACACCACCGGAAGAGGTGTTGGCATCGTCACGGTCCTTCCGAAAAATGGCGAATTGCGTCATAAAGGCTGACTGTGTTGGTTTTAGATGCGTTTCTTGTACACACAGCACCTTTGGATTATATTTATGTATGAGTTCTTTGACGTCGTCGAGGTTGTGGAGGAGACCTCTAACGTTCCAATGTAATATTGGTGTATCCATGTTGTTATTGATATGTGCTGTGTGTTTAGGAGAGAGAAGCTACTTTAGCCCACAGGGCTCTTTCCAGGCCCCGTGATGCGGGTTTTGTCCTTTTTGGCGCGCTCCTGAGAACTGCGCCGGGCCTTCGGCGTCTGGGACGCCGACGCACTTTGTGATGTATCCATCGCCTCTGTGGAGGCGATGGATGTCCGCTCGCGGTGTCCGCTCGCGGGTGTTTCGGGCTTCTCTACGCGAGCAGAGGCCCTTAAAGAACTAGAAACAGCAGACCCTGAGGGCTGCTGGACCTTGCTGGGTAGCAGGCCAGCACTAGCTGGTCCCGCAGTAGGGGCGAGTGGCGATGCCGCCGGTCCACTCTGGGTGGTCCTAACAGCCGCCGAATACCGTTGTGGCCGTGCCCCCAGCCGTGCCACTTCGGAAAATGTAGGTCCCTGTGCAATAGAAAGACGCTTGCGCGCTTCTTTGAACGAGATATTTTCTTTTATTTTAAGTGTTATGATTTCTTTTTCCTTCTTCCATGAAGGACAGGAGCGAGAATAGGCGGCGTGTTCGCCGTCACAGTTTGCACAGTGAAGTGGGTCGTTGCAGTTGTCCGCAGGGTGGTCATGGGACGCGCACTTTGCACAGGTGGTACGGCCTCGGCAGCTCTGAGAGCCGTGGCCGAATCTTTGGCATTTGAAACATCGTCGTGGATTCGGTATGTACGGTCTGACATTAATTTTCATATAGCCTGTTTCGATGCTTTCAGGAAGAGTGCTGGTACAAAAGGTAAGGATCAGGTGTTTTGTGGGTATTTCTTTGTCATCTCGGCGGATCTTGATTCGTTGCACATTAGTGACATGCTGCTCCTTCCAGCCCTCTAGGAGCTCTGCCTCAGTCAGTTCTAGAAGGTCCTGCTCTGAAACTACACCTCTTGTGCTGTTGAGGGAACGGTGAGGGGTTACTGAAATTGGGGTTTCACCAAATGAAACAAGATTTGGCAATTTGTCGTGTTGTATTTTGTCACGAACTTCAAGGAGAAGGTCGCCACTGGCCATTTTAGTAATTTTGTATCCAGGGCCCAGTGTGTCAGTGAGGCACTTCGCAACAACAAATGGGGAAAGCGTTCTTACAGTCCTTTGGTTCGTTTCAGTATGGATCACGTGAAAATGTGGGAAAATATCGTTGCTCTTGGCGAAAAAGTTAAAGGGTTCATCGGTGCGGCCTCTTTTCAAAAGAGGTCGATCAGGTAGCTTGGGGAATGAGCTAAAAGCCATAGAAATTTCTGAAATTTCGGCAGCTGTGCCAGCCACCCACCATGGAGCCCAACACGGGGGCGTGACAAGATTCTGTATAAATGCAGCCTGCCAGCGCCAGCAGTACACAGCCACTATAACCTAATGTATATACCCGAGATTGGATACATTACACACGGTTAACCCTTGCCGCCAGGAAATACGGAAGCAAAAGAAGTGAAAAGAAGACAGGAAAGATGCAAAAGTGGGAGAGAAAGACGAAGATTGGAGAGGAGGACAGGAAAAGGCGACTGCCGATTTCCCCCAGGTGGGTCAGCCTGGAGGTGCCGTCTATGTGAAGCCGAGGCCGAAGAGGTGTGTTGCCTCCGCCGGGGGGCCTTAAAGGTCCGAACACCCGGCATCGGCTCAACCCCCAGGATCCCCCTTTCCCCAGACACGGCTAAGCCGCGCACGGCTACACGCGGGAGGGTCCAACCCTCGTGTGCTCGGGTCCGTGGTGTCGCCACACACCAAACGCCTGCTTGCGCAGACGCCCCTGCGGGGGGAACACTAGGAACGCCTTCACAGACTGCGTGACAGTGCCCACAGAAACAGTTCTGTATCGTGTGTATGTGTAGGTTTTTTAAAATTAGTTTTCTCTCTCTCACCTATCGCATGCCTTTGCCGCTCCCCTGGTACATGGTAGCCAACCGGAGATAACCTCTGGTTTACCTCCCTGTCTTTCCTTTGCCTTTCTCTCTCTCTCTTCAATCTCGAGAAGCTTTCTGTTAAGGCCGACCATGGCTATATTGAATAAAGAGGGGAAAATAACCGCCCTGTGTAGCGTGCCCCTCTCGCCAAGTTCCAACAATTGTGATTCGATATGGGCCACCCGGAGCGTAGCACCGAAACCCTCTCGCCTGGCGTGTAGATGAGTGGGTTTCGCCCGGTCGCCGTGCAGTTGGGGGAGTGGGTATGCACTCTCGTTAATAACAAACTCACTAATGTAACACATGATGTCATAAGAGCTGGTTGTAATATTGAGTATGTTATGGTAGAGATCATACCTCAGATCCCCAGGTGGTTTAAAATTAATCCACAGTCCCGCGCTACGGAGTCCCTCATAATCAGATCGTGGTTTCGGCACGTAAACCTCCATAACATAACTTAATGTTGAAGGAAAACTTCGCAGTTAGCAATTTTTTTTTTGGGGGGGGGGGGCGAAACGCAAGCACTTTTTAAACTGCAGATTAGAAGCGCAAATTGATTTAGTGATTCTAGTTAACGTCATTTTAACCCAGGGGATTTTCTTGTTCATTCGCAAAGTAGAGCTAAACGCGCCCGTGCGGTTCTCTAAGCCTGCGCAAATTGGACGCAACTGCGTTCATTTGGCCGTGCGCCATCAGCATTCCACAGCTCTTAAGAAACGAAGCCGTCAGCAGGAAACGCGAGGAACATGGCACCTCAGCTTTTTCGCGAGCACTCTAGCGTGTACGTCCATGAAAGCTTAGCTGACTCCCAAGTTTAACTCGCTATAGTTACATGGGTAATATAAGCAAGTGAAGTTCCACTTCATTTGGCTGCTCCTCTAACCCAACCGACCTTTAGCTAAAGTGCCGCAGTCGGCTTGCTAGCTTATTCGCAATTACTCCTGATTAGTGCATCCCCACCCCTTCCTCCTTCTTCCCATTTTTTTTTCGGTACGCAATTACCAAGCCGCACACTAGGGTTCCGTCAAGAGCTCCCACTTCGCTCATCCGCAGCGACGCAATTTCTCATCGTCACGGCGGTCGCTATTCCGAGAGCTTTAATCTACTGAGACGGCGCAGAAAAAGAAAGAAAACACTAGCATTAAAAGACTCGATAAGTTCGAAGGAGGCCGGTCTCGAACTTACCCCAATCTCCCACCTGCCAGCGACTATGCTGGCGGAAGGGGGAAAACTAGGGACGCCTTTTCAAGGTCACCAGGCACGTGACAGGCGCAGCAACGATGGCGAAGCCTACCCTCAACCTCTCACCCTTTCTTTTTCGTCGTTGTGTACCAGCAGCCTTGTTCGGGCAGTAAAATGAGCCCGGCGTGTTGCAGCGCCGAGGGCGTGGCTGCTTTTAGGGAAATGCGTCGCGAATACCCTAACAGGTGGGGCGGCGGTGGCGCTGAGGGGAAAGAAAGGGTGAGGGCACAGGCACGAACGGGAAAAACGCTATTAGCGCGAAAGAAAACGTGCGCATTAGAGAAGCGCGTCACGCTAGATTCGTAAACGACGCCGCGCTCGCTTTTGCTGCGAATAACGTATAGACGCGCCGTCGATTCATTTATTTACGTTGCAGGACGTCGTTGGTTCCCCGCGCCGGCGCCCGTCGTCCTCGCAGCGCTCAACGTGGAGCCACTAATTGAAACGAATGCTGCACTCCCCCTCTCCCTCCCTACCCTCTCCTTTTTTCCCTCGCCACTCTTTGTATCTAGCGAGGACGGGGACAAAAACTCGGTTGAGTAATGAGGAAGGAAAAGGGTCACTGCGAAGCGAGCGTTTATTGTGCGTTCTTCCTTTTACTCTCTCTTTCTCTCGCTGTTTTATCTCTGCACGTTAGCGAAACGCCTCCTCTTTACTTGTTTGCCTACTCCCCCCTTTTCCCCTTCCCCACTCCCCAGCTTCTTTTCAGAGCTTGATTGCGTTCTGTTTTCATTCGTCAGTACACGCCACTGACGCGCATGTTGCAGCGTCCGTGGTTGTCGCTGTAATTACTCCTGCCTGAGCGACGCGAGAGAAAAAAAAAAGAAAGAAAAAGACAGAAGTAAGAGGTGTACTGACGAGAACGCTATCGAAGACACCATGTAAATTTTATGGCGCGGATGAGGACAAGGGCACCGTGCGACAGACTGTAGGGCCGCCATCTTGCTGTCCTCGTCCCCAATCGCGCTGTGAGCATACGTTATGGCTCGCAAGACTAGCATACGGGTAGACGGTAAACATCACTGTTTTAGAAAGTGAAACACACACACACACACACACACACACACACACACACACACACACACAAACACACACACACACACACACACATATACATATATATATATATATATATATATATATATATATATATATATATATATATATATATATATATATATATATATATATATATATATATTAGATTTCATGTTTGATTGCTATGTTTGGGACGCTTTGTATAGTCGCCGGCGCCGTGTGTATGTGCCAACATCTGTTTCAATTGCGAATAATAGTACTTTAGACAATGACACTGGCAGCAGCAGAAGCGTTTCGCCGTGACGTACACTGCGCATATATATGTAACACCGAATTTTTTTCTGAAATGAAAAGTTAATAACACTCGACATTCTGCAATTGCCTTGTGTTTCAGTATAGCGCGCCTAATCATTTTGCAATGTACGACGTATACACGCCCCGGTCACAGCCGAACATGCTCACCGGTACACATCGGAGGCTGGAGATTCAATATGCGGGTTGCGGATTGCACCGCATGTTTTCGCACCACACAGCCGCCCAGCAGACTGACGCGAAAGCAAGTTTTTCTAGATGGAAAAAAAGAAAAAAAAAAGTATGATCTTTAGCAGCAGTAACCCACCTTCTGTCCAAAGCATGCAGAACCCGCCGTGGTTGCTCAGTGGCTATGGTGTTAGACTGCTGAGCACGAGGTCGCGGGATCGAATCCCGGCCACGGCGGCCGCATTTCGATGGGGGCGAAATGCGAAAACACCCGTGTACTTAGATTTAGGTTTTTGGACCGGAAATTTCGGAACTCCGGAACTCCTCCACTACGGCGTGCCTCATAATCAGAAAGTGGTTTTGGCACGTAAAACCCCATAAAAATAAGCATGCAGAAGAGACTGCAGTAGCTTGCGTCAACTCTTCTTTGCTTCTTTTGCTGGCCCGAGTTATAAGGAATCGCGAGCAAGCCTATCAGCCGCCTCATTAACCGTTACGCAGTCTACGCCTACACGCTAAGGAAGCCATTGAATCTATATAGCAATCCAGAGGCAGCGCATGTTCTGTGAGAAGCCGTATTACGCTGTGTGTGTACTTCTTTAAAGCCACCCTTCGCTACCACGACCCACAACTACTGCAACTTTCCCGGTACTTTAACTTTCCTGAGAAGAGGCGCTCGGCCGAAGCAAATGTTTGTATGTCTTGCACGGCTAGATCCGCCAGCATCTAACAGCGGCCTTCTTCTCACTCGTCCTTCGTAACTGAGGATATTAGCTGCAGCGAATATTATTATTTGTTTTGCTTACCTTCACTTATTTGCGTTTAGAAAAGCGGGCGTAGACGCCGTTTAGCCAACACTTACCAAGCGTACTATCTGATAAATCGGCACTTGCTCTACGTAGGTTACGCAAAAGGGTGCGATATTTCAGGTGCGTGAGCCTCCTGCATTTGCCGACGTTTGGCACGTTCTCGGCACGTGGCTTGCAATTGACGTGGTTTAGAAAAGGAGACGCACGGCTCCTAATGGATAAGTACACGTTATCATGATTAGAAAATAATAGTTATCTGTATTTTGTTTTAGCATTTATTATACAAATAATTAATCAATTATTTTATTTATATATATATTTATTTATTTTATTATTTCATGCGAGAGACTCTACGTAAACGTACGCTAGATCTGGCGAATGTAACAATTCCATTAGTATTCCTTCTCGTACTTAGTCGTACTTAAAGTGCACGTGCTTAAGAGACCGCTTATAGTGTCATTGTGTAACGTGTCCCTCCCACATGTACTCAGTGCTGACTCTCTCCCTTTCTTCCTCTTTCTATTCCCCTTTCCCCCACCCCCAGTGTAGGGTAGCAAACTGGATGCTGTTCTGGTTGACCTCCCTGCCTTCCCTACCCTTGCTTTCTCTCTCGTACTTAGTCAAAGGTCGAGTGTTACTCTGCCCACGCCACCACCGGGGCTGGCCGCCCGTGGACGGTGGAGTTAAGAAATGATGGGAATCGAGAGAGAAAGGAATCTGTACATCCTACCAGCCCTGTCTCTATGCGGTAGCTGATTGTAACAGACTTGGATCGTCGACTTTGGACACGCTGAGTGCGCCTCCAGCGAACGTGATTCAAATGAACTGCGGTCCTCTCTCATTCTTTAACTCTCCAATTTCTCTCCCCAGAGGTAGGTTAGTAATCTGGACAAAACATTGCTAAGCTCGCGGCCTTTCTTGCTTTTCTCTCTAAACTACTCAATGAAGGTGTTTAGAGAATAAAGTTGTTTATTACTACTACTACTAAACTACTCACCAACAATGCCGGTCCTCCAGATAGCCGGTTCTCCGGTTCAGACTGCCGGTCTCCGGTTCCAGTGTATATTAGACGCGTTGTGAAAGACACGGGGACCCAGACGAGAATTCGAAACGCGTTCAAGTGGTCCAAGAAACCGTATCAGCTACCATTACGAAAGGAGAGTTCAAATTACACGCCCGTATTGCTTGCGAAACGGATTCTTAAGTACTCTCCGTATAACTCTTTTTCACCGATCGCAAACAACAGCAAGCAGGACCGGCCCACGAGAGCTAGGCTCTAATGATGTTGTTGTACAATGTGACACCGCTTCCTCGCCCTGGCATCTGAAGTGCTTCGGAACGAACACTTGCCCAATCGTCGCTTTTCTTATATTGCTGGCTTCGTTGAATAGCTCAAACGCGTGGTGGTAGAGCCCTAACATTCCTAACTTCTCTGTCATTTTCTGGGTAACCTCTGTTTCCCAATTTCGGCAAAGGCAATCCTTCTGATTAATATAAAAATTCATTCATTCATTCATTCATTCATTCATTCATTCATTCATTCATTCATTCATTCATTCATTCATTCATTCATATCAGCAGCATTGATACATATTTAACAGGACGCCTGACTGTAACCTGCTATGGATTGTCTGATGCAACCCCTTTCACCAGACTGCCTCCCTCTTCGTCCCTGTCTCTCTAACAAGGTGTGGTGTGTATATTTATATCATTGCTACCCTAACTATCGAGCACCAAGGTTTAAGAATATGCAAATCCCACGTAGCTGGACATAACCAAAGTAATGATTGCCGTCACTTGGAGATACTCAGAATATTTTTTTTTTGCATTCCGCCTTATTAGATAAATATTCTTAATTATTAATCCGACTTTTCAAATATTAAAATTATATGAAAAGTGTCAATGAGAAAATTGTAGAGCAACAAGAAAAAGTCATGATACAGCTTTTTGTTGCTCAGTACGTGCTGCATACAACTGTTTTTCCGAACGTGAAAGAAGCTCGCGAATACTCGCAAAACTGCCGAGCGACTGGTCGCTCGGGTGCTTTGCGTGTATTCGCGGGCTTTTTTTTTCACACTCGGAAAAACTCTTTTATGCGGCACGTACTGAGCAACAAAAAGCTTTATCGGGACTTTTTCTTGTTGCTCTACAATTTTCTCATTGACACTTTTCGTCTAATTATAATATTTGAAAAGTTGATTAATTAGTTAGGAATGTTTATGTAATAAGGCGGAATGAAAGAACCCCAGGTGGGTCGAAATTCCCGGAGTCCTACACTACGGCGTGCCTCATAATCAGAAAGTGGTTTTGGCAAGTAAAACGCCATAATTTAATTTTAATTCTTTTTTGTAATTTACGAATTGCAGCTGGCGAGGTAGAGGCGCATTCACTTGGAATTAATCTTCAGAGACACACCAGTTTCGCGATATATTAACCATCAAACTCGCCGTAAAATGCACTGTTGTTCCACTTAACTTTTTTTTTTACCAAAGGGCTCTTTTATCTATTGAAGCACAAAAGTTATTGGAAGGGACAGTGTACTTCGTCCCACAGTTTGGGAAGTACTATCTCGAAACCGCTGTCATCCTGGATGTGGATTTCAAGTGGCTACATCTTGCACGCTCACCGGCTAGGATCCGCCAATTGCAGTATGCGCCGTAAAATAATTAATTGAAAATTTTGATTAGTATATTTTCTTATAATATATGAAATGTGTTTTTATTCCTCGCACTTTTGGCATATCAGCCTCTTCGAAATTAAAGAAAAATTATCCGCCCGTATTCAATCCCGGGAGGTTCTTCGTCGAGGCGAAGTTTAGTTCCCGCGGGGGTAACGGGACCGCGAAACTCGTATTCAGCTGCAGCTTTGGGACGTCGGAAGTAATCGATCAATGCTAACAACGCGGTCTGGAAAAAATAAACGCGCACACCTCGGTGCGCAATTTCTATCGCTCAACGCTCGAGCGTGACGTGTGCGGCGCGCATTTCTTTCCGTACCCGGGCTAAACGCAGCGGCCGCCTTTGTGCCACCTAATAATGAGGCATTATTCGAGATGATTTATCGCGATTCAAACGAGTATTCCCTCGCGGGACAACGAATGACGCGCATAAAAAGGCTATCGAACTCGCAAGGTTCAAGTCTCTTCTTTGTGTGTGTGAGAAGTGCTCGAGCTTGAAAAGAATCTCGAGACCACGCGGCGAGCGATGGTGAGGAAAAGAAACAGGCGCAGCATAGAGTGAAAAGGGATGGACACGCGTCCTTCTCCGCCCCCTCGCGTCTGTGACACCGGCGACCGACGTTCAGGTGCCAGTCGCGCCCTGGACAGTTACGGTGCGCCGAGCAGCCTTTCCTGTTCTCTGTGAATCAATCTCTCTCTCTGGTCTGGCGGATACATCAGACTAAAATAAAGAAGGGGCGGGATGCCTTGTTAGGGCAAAAGCACCGGAGTGCATGGAACAAGAAAAGCACCCAGGCTCCTCTCATTAGAGAGAGAGAGAGAGAGAGAGATGCAAATGAGAGAAAGGCGGGGCGGTTAACCAGAGTTAAAGCCTTCGGTTTGCTAGCTACCCTGCACTAGGGGAAGAGAAAGGGGAAGGAAAGAAGCGCGGGGACAAAAAGAAAGGCCGGAAAAGAAAAAGGAACGGGATAGGATCATTACAGTCTTTCTAATAGGCCACTGCCACATAAAAAGGTCAACAAAGCCTTGACCTACATTCGGTGCGACGACAGTTCATGTCGGCATTCCAATACTAGTCTGTTCTGAAAGTGGCCTGTCGTCAAGGCGTGCCGACACGGCCGCTAGTGACAGCCGTTGAGCGCTGTATCCAGGATAGTGGCAAAGTACGTGTTCTAGTGCTCCTCTCATTAGAACAAGAGAATCGATTCGAGGTGAACGCAGAGGCATTCGGGTGCAATAGAAAGTCGTATGGATACATGATAGGCTCGAAACGTGGGGAGTGGAGCCGAAGTTCGGAATCGATGCAGGACAAAAAAGACATCGATTGATTTTGCTGGAAGCGGCCCTTTGTTTTGAAGTTAGTTCGATTAAGCTCTTTACCGATGGTGTGGTGTGTAGTGCGGCCGCCAGCAGGCACAGGCACGCAGCTATAAGCACTTGCAGCGCTGTATCGGGGCCGACTGGCACTTGTAGTAAGGTTTACTCTGCTGTGCTTGCACAGCCGTCACTGTCCCTTGAAATCACACCATGATGTTAGTTTTTCTCTAACTAAGCGCGAGGATTGTAAGGGCCAAAATGTCGGAACGAAATGTTTTTCGTTCTGGTTTCACTTTCATTACACTGAAAACAGCTCCGTTCCGTTTCTGCTCCGGAAGAAAAGCAGAAAAATTATCCGTTACGTTTCATAACGCTATTTGTTAGCATCCAAACATTTTCGAAAGGGATTGACGATAAAAAACGCATTTGTGGTTCTCAATAACTGAATTATGAATTCTGAGATCATGCTTAGTGCCTTGAGTCAAGGCACTCAGCATGATCTCAGAATTCATAATTCAGAGTCAAGGCACTAAGCACGATCTCGGAAGCGCTACGTCATTGAGCGTACTGGCCGAAATGCGAGACCTCAGTTCCGGTAAAACCATAAATAAAACGAACTCAAATGAACGATAAAACATGGGTAACAAAACGTTGGGGCCGTAGAAAACAAAACGATAAGCTCTTCAACGCGCAAGCCCTGGGTTTTGCTACGATGCGGATCGGCTAGCCAACCGAGCTGCAGGCTTAGATTAGTGAAGTGCTCGACCGGAAATTGTTCGCACGATACCAGCCTACGATACGCGCTTGTGCAGACCCCTAGGATACGCGGTACAGCTGACGTTGCCTGGCGTCGGTTGTTTCGGATTGCCGACTTTCCCGTCGAAACGAAAACGGATAAAAAATATATCGGTTTCCCTCCGACGCAAAATAATAGATAACCTTTGCGTTACGTCTCCGTCCCGCTCAAAAAATATCGCTTTTTTTCGTTTTTGCTTTCGTTCAGTTCCGGCACACTGGTGAGGGGGCACTCTAATATAAATTCTAGCTCAACAACAACATTCGAATTTTGCTACGCTGATGCGAATCTTCCCTCTCGAGTTTCGCTCCTTCCGTGATAGCGCAAAACGTGAAAAAGCTATTCGAATGCTAATGGCTTCTCATAGATGCATGGAATTCATGCAAATGCACTACCGTATAGCCATAGTAGCTCTTTGTCTGGCCATGTATTTTAATCTAGAGGAAGCGCAGAGGTTCCGGGTCTTTTGTGCAGGGAATAAATGCGTCGATGTTTTCATTTATTCTCTTTTTAGGGTATAGCGTGAGGTTTATTCTGAGGTTAGGGCGGGCCAGTATCTGAACTCCGTATGTGAGTTTGTTTCGTTTATTCCCGCACATTTTACCACGGCCTCTAAACAAAAAAAAGGAGTGAAGCGAGAAGAACGCCGTTCGTCGCTTCACAATAAGGCCATTCTACCACTTCGGCCAGAACTGGCACATCGCGCTGACAGTAAGGTTAAACGAAGGAGTGCTTCCCGACAGTACAAGGAAGAAAGACTTTCGGTAATGGACGCCTCTATGCATGGCTATAAGCATTACGTGCGGTACAGAGTGAACGACAGAACAGCGCAGAAACTCGTTGTGAAAGGTATACGTACGCAGGGAACAAAAGGGCATTCAATAGTTAGTCCCAACTCAATTCAGTGGGTTTGGTGGCAGGGTCCTGAAAGCTGTGCTCATGAAAATGGATGCGGCATGCGATACGAATGAGAGTACCTTTATTTACAAAACTTTTCCTTTCGTGTCCCATTTTCTTTCTTTGTCACGCACGAATAAGTGAGCAACAAATATATAGAAACAGGAAAAAGAACTGCAGTGTCTTTTACTCGCCTAAACGATAGATTTGTTAAGGGAGTCGGATAGTGCGTCGCTTCGCTCTCCGAACAGTAGTGTACGTTTGTTCTGGGAAGTACCAGCAATCACTATTTCCGCAGTATTAGCTTAGCAGCAAATGATAACCTACAATGGGTTCATGAAGTTTCGTTTATTGTTTATACTAAACTAGAGTGATCACTGTCTCGGAGAAACCCACTTCTCGTTTTGAGAGCGTGTACAATACCCATTAGTAAGCACGACCTGAAGGACTCTCCTGTCATCGCTGAAAGGAAGTACAATAACCAAATCTTTTATATATTTTCCTTGATGCGAATAGAGATTGGGGATTGACCATGGGCCAAGGCCACTGCTGGCTTCAGTTAGACAGAAAAAAATGGATATCAGCCTATAGGTCATGCATGTGCTCGAAGTGGTGGAAAACAAAACAGAGGGGACTGAATTGGCCTGTCACGTTTTTTCCTTATTCTCTGACGGTCGCTTGCGCGACCCTTTTCTTTCTCATCTCGAAAACAAGATCGCGCGCTAGTTGACCTTGTGAGTGCATGACAACAGTGCCACATCGAAGTGCAGAGAAAGAGGGAAGGTTTAGGTGTTTTAACCATCCCCCCTCCCCCCTGCCCCCCCCCCCCCCAAAAAAAAAGGTAAACTGATACAGCCTCGCTCCCTCCCCGGAACTGACCGCCGAGGTTAAGCGAGTTGCAGGTAGCCACCGAAGCATGCATTGACCTTTCCATGTGAACTTAAGAAAGTTATGCAGCCTTGTTAAACGGTCCTCAAAATGAAAGAGAAAGGGTAACCGAGCTAATGTTTGATGGTACGTTTCATCTAAAATTATAACTTGCTAAACTTTGAGTGAAATTATAAGTCACTTATACCGGTTGCTTCGCGTAATTCGAGCCAAATTTTAGAATATGCGCAGATGTCACGTAGCTGGACATAACCAAGTTAATGTATTTTTGCCGTCACTCGGAGATAGTTTATTTTTCACATTCCGTCCAATTACATAATTCGTATTAATTAATTAGTAACATGAAATATTAGAATTATATTGAAAGTGTCAATGAGAAAATTGTAGGCCGACATGAAATACTTCCGTAGAAGCTTTCTGTTGCTCAATAAGTGCTACACAAAAGTGCTTTTCCGAGCGTGTCTAGCCGGTCGCGGCACTTTGCGTGTACTCGCGGGCTTCGCTCACGCTTTCAAAAGGACATTGCTATGCATCACATATTGAGCAATACAAATCTGGACCGGAGTATTTCGTGTCGCTCTACAATTTTCTCAGACACTTTTCATCTGATTATAATATTTGAGAAGTTTAATAATTAATTAGGACTAATTGCGTACTCATACGCAATGCAAAAAAAGAAAAGTACGGAGTATCTCCAAGAGCGAGCCATCGCAGTCGCGTGTGATCGCCTCTGTGTACGCTCCATCGAGGAAAGTCACGTGGAATGCGTTCGAAGGTCTCCGCGCGATCACAGTGCATCATGCGTGGCGTTGTCGGCGATTCTAACCCGACAAGGAAGATACAGTCGCGGACAGAATATTATGGACCATGAAATCTAAGAAAAAGCTGAATATCTCCGCAACCTCACAACGCAATCTGGTATTTGCATTTTGGACCTCGACTAGAATATGCTAACAACGTTGTAGTGGTTACTGCTACAGGCTGCTCGGGAATTTAACGTTTTCGGAGATCCCGTGGTCCATTTTATTCTGTCCGCGACTGTACATCGTTGCGCTTACTCCTTAGACATAGCCAACAAAGCTGGGCAGTCTCGTGTCGGCAGAATTCAAGCAGGATGCGAAATCGAAAGAAAGAGTCCAGGCAGTGCACTCAGTTTTGCAAACTTGAAGTGTTCCGCGCGGAGATCTCGAAGTTTCGCTCAAGCACTCAAAGTTTTCTAGCGGCATCTGCTAAGCTTGACAACGGTATTAATTCCGGCGTGCTCTTTTGGAACGCTGTCCGAGCAACCTCATCAGCGTGTCCGTTAACTAAGACACCGCAACGACTTAGAAGCTACTGAAATGTGACTCGGTGCCCGAACTCGGCCAGAGTATAAGTTCTCTAATCTGGAACACCAGTACGCATGGTCCGCGCTGCAAGGCCGCGGGCGGGGAGGGGTGGTCGTCGGCGAGGAAGTCGTGTGACGTGCTTCCTCGGTCTCTCGTCGCACAGGATGTCCGTGGGACGCGGCGTTGACATCGCAGGCTGCTGCTGCTTGCCATCTCGGGCAACACGTACCACTATTTTTTAAATTCAATTTTATTCAATACTGCCAGCCGCCATTTCGTAGCCAAGGCAGGAGTGGAACAAGCATACATCGCTGTACAACGCGATGCAACAAAGCGAGCGCACACATAAAAGGCGAGCATAGGAGCAAGAACAAATATTTTGCGTTTCTCAAAAAGAAAATGCAAGAAATAAGAGCATGAACAAACACACTGCGTCTATAACAGAGACACGACAGCAGATAAGAAGGAATCTTGGTTTGTCAAGCGGACCACGTCACGCGGAAGCCCGTTCCATTCTGTTATTGTTTTTGGAAAGAAAGAAAACTGGTAAGCTTTAGTTCGGCATCGGGGGGCACTACAATTGTCGAGTTGTGTTTGCCGCATGTTGGGCGAGAAGTATTGTATTCCATGTAACAGTCACATTACTCGCAGCGCGAAACTAGGAAGACTGCTCGGCGGTGTTCAATTCGACATTAATGCTTTCACATTCACAACCTACGAAAAGTGCTCAAGTGCGCTCGGATTTTTATGGCAATAGAAATTAGATGGACACTCCAGGCGCATGTCTGCCGTTGGAGTAGCCGTTGCCGTTGCCGTGATGTTCTGCATGAATTTCAAGGGCAATAGAATCGTTACCTCGCGCCGTATGCTGTATGTGCGAGTGACGGAGTGCGAGGGTGAGCGGTCGATCTCGGATCGATCACGCGCACGGAAAGGCGGAAAGCGGGGAGGAAGCGCGCCGCCTTCCGTCGCGTGCAAGGCTTCGTGGGGAGGGTAGGGAGGGGCCCGGGGGTCGCATTCTACGCCGGGCGGGTCCGCCATTACGGCGTGCCTCATAATCAGATCGCGGTTTCAGCACGCACTAATTATTTAATTTCTGAAGGAACTGCATGGCTAGGAGGGATGCCGTGGCGGAGCCTCCCGATGTATCTTTATTACCTGAGATTTCCAAATGGGCATCCATTATCTCAGCACACGACACGATTCTAATTTTTTCACATTCGGCCTCTGCAAGAATGTGGCCGTGACGAAGGCGAGTATCGAGCCCGCGACCTAGCGTTCAGCCGCAAAACTCATTATATCCACTGAGCCGCTACGACGAGTCCACTTATCAATATTTCATTTTTTTTGAAAACTGAAGCAAAGTCTTGTAAAGTTGTTGTGGCTGTTGATGCTGTCGCAACTGTCGCAAAGTGGGAAGTTTGGCAACGGAAGAGCTAAAACAGTGGCTAAGGCGCAACGCTAAACAAGAAAGAAATGTGGATAGAAAAATGAAACAATCAAAAGCATTTCACAGTTCTTGCGTGTAGAAGAAAAGGCGCGCTGTATATAGCAGCTTCGATTGTACGCGCCGTGGTGGCTGGCTAATGCTCCACTTCGGGCGTTCGTTTTTGTGGTCTCTACAATATCGTAATTTCATCTGATACAGTTAAGAAAGAAAAAAAGAATACTTCTTAGTAGTTCACACCACTTACCCCGTGCTTCGCACTTCCGCACCGCAAGCTTTAGCGCCGCAGACAAACCGCTATGAAAGTAGCTCGGCTCCCTCCTCGCCGGTGACAAGGGTTCGTCTTTATGGGCCACACATTCAGGCCGCCGGGGCACAGAAAGGAAACGAATGGTAAAAAAGTGCGGCGCCCTAAGTACGTTCATTCGAATGGAGGCACACGTCCCCGTCATCTATTCTGTGACCTCTCATCCCGTGCAAAGGCAGTCCCTGACTCGCGCGCACACTGTCTCCTCCCCCTTGACCTCTTCTTCCGGCATCGCCCTATTCCACGCTTAATTCATTTCTTCACTTTTTTTTTTACTTCCCCATTTCGTGCGGCCTGACACGTTTGCCACAGTCCTTGCAAGAGCCGTGTTGAAAGGTCCGCTTAACTTGACAGCTCTTAGCTTCGAGGCGATTTCAGCGCGACACATTTTCGACGGCGCGTGCAACAGGACCGCTTTCTTTGTAAGGGATCACCCCATCAACTAAACGGGTCCCCGTCGATTCCCGTCTGAGGACTTTATTTTGTTTTTGGCTCGTTTTCTTCCCGTACGTTTCTTTCGTGCGCTCTTTAATTAGCGCTACTCAGAATAAGTGACGGAAACACGACACAAACAAGAAGCAAGCCTGTCGCCCCTTCTGTTTATGTGTCTAGCTTCCTTCCATCGTTCAGGGTAGCGCTAGTTCAAGAAAACCTCGCGGAATACCAGCTCGCCTGAACCGCGCCACTTGTTGGCCTCACGCATGTGCTCATGGCAAGTTCAGATGTGTCTTTTGTTCCCCTTCTTTTACCTAACACTCGCTTCACGCGGTGTTCGGGGTATTTCTTTAGGAAGGAACGATAGGGCGGAGATGCTTGGTGAGGGAGCGAAAAACAAAGAAAGCTAGACCGATGTGTCGCAGCGATTTTTGAGCGAGTGATCTTAATGTGGACGAGAAAAGAGGCTCTCGTCTCTAAGCCAAACGACGCCTCTTTCTCTTACTTCGCTCCCTTTTCTTCCTTTCTCTCTTGCCTCCTTGCGCAGTAAATGAGACGCGACTCTCCCTAAGAAACAGCAGCCGCTCGCCGGAGGCGGTGGAGTGTTTCATTAAGGGACGCGATACGAGTTCCCGCCGGATCCTTGATTCTGGTTCGTGGTTTGCGATTGGTTCTTATGTTCAGTTGAAAAGAACCGGCGTTTCCTTGTTTTCTTTCTTTTTTTCATTTGGCACCCCGCGGTTGATGACTCGCGCAAAAAAAAAGAAAGACAATTACTTCCTAGTTAGAACGAACTTTTATATTCATGATAGGACTTCCTCCTTGCCTCTACATTTTTTTTTTCCTGTTTCCGTTCGTCGGTACGAACCACAACAAAGGGATTCATTTGGCTAACTAGGCAAGCTCCCAATCAAAGCCTGCTTGGGGATTATTCTGCGTTGGGTTAACGTTGTATTTGTCACGTTACTCATTCATTTCCAGCACCAAAGCCGTGAATTGCACCCGCCCCAACGAGAGGCTAAACTTCCGCCTACCACTACCGTTCATTACATTAATCATTATCAGTGACCGTATTTACGATAAATAAAAGAAAAACGGTGCCCACGCAATGATAAGAAACCTGTGGTTGTTCTTTCAATCAATAATACCGCATGTCTTAATGTTCTTGCTTGAAAAAGTGTACATCACTCCTCACGCCAACTGACTCTGAAGTAGCATAATGAAAGGCCTGCTATTACTTTTATTGCTGGTACATGAAAATATAAGTTGGCAATATTGGAGACAAGAGAATAGAACAAAGGCGCCCAAGTAAAATAATTCTTTTCCTCTTCTACATTATTCTGAGCTTGATTCACAAAGCAGCCAATACTCTTGCAAAGTTCGTAATAAAAGTATCCGGCTATTATAGTCGGCGCAAGCACGCTATTATTCAAGCTGGCCGCCTAACGACGAAAAGGCCTTAAGAATAAAATAAAAAAAAACTAAAACGAAAATTGGGCCCCTTGGGAAAACAGTAACGACGTGCCTCTGTCCAGAGTGTTGAACGGCAAAATAGTTCCGCCAAAAGCTATTAGACGAGTTCTTGTTCAGCTTCAAAGAATTTGGAGCAGAATTCATAAAGCTTTTTGTCCCTAAATGCTCTGTGCCATTAGTCGGCCGCATTCACTAATGATGTATCCAGCATTGATTAAAAAAAACGTTTCTCTTAAGAACAATTCTTGTGTAAACGCTTTTTTTTTTTGTGAACAGAGTCCAACGGTTGCATTTGCAAAGCTTTTCGTTCGCAAGCGTTGTTTCTAATAGGTCGCTCACCATCACTAATGTAGTTACGCGAAAACGACAGCAAAGACGGAAGAAGAGGAGGACGAAGTGCGCTTGCATTTGCAGCGGTACGGTGTCAGCACGCCAACCCGTCCAGCCTTTTAATCTGTTCATCTTTAAATAAACGCACCCCATCGTAACAGTTTTGATGGAGGCGCGGGGTAAAACAACGGCGCCCCCGAAGAACGGCGACAAACAGACCGCAGAGGCGCAATCCGTGAAGCTTTGCCGAAGTCACCGAATTGCCAGTTTGCCACCAGAGATGGCTTCCGACGGCGACAACCCGCCACCTTCTTCCCGCTACCCATGGCAGCCCTACGTCGAGCAACGAACATTCGCCCGGAAATGCGGGGAAAGACGAGGACGTATGGCTCAACCTCCACCAACAAGCAAGTCGGTTCAGTTGCTGGAATGTCACCGCCCAGCTTAACAACATTGCCATCTTCCTCTAGAAAATTTCATCTCTGTGGCTTGAAAACCACGAAAAAAGCTTGACAACGTGGGAGAATATCGTAGACAAAATCAAGAAGTGCTTCGGAGGTCTCACAGCCAAAAATAAACCTGCGGAGCAAACAAATGCATGCAGCGAGCTCAAGTTCTCGGCGAAACCTGCACGACGTACATCGAAGAAAAGCCTAAGTTGTGCAAGGCCCTGGATCCTCAGACGACAGAAAAGAACAAATCTGGTGGTCTTTTAAATGGAAAGCCGAGGACCTGTAGCAGTTCCTCATGGGAAAAGACAATCTGGAGTACGTAGGTGTCATCGTTCAGCGTTGCCACACATTTGAAGCACTCAAAACTCGGCGTATCACATCGAAATTCGGTCGCCTGGCCAACGTAACTAACCTCGCTATTGTTGACATGGTCCCATTTCCATCCGACCTCGTGTCTGTGATTCGGCAAGTGGTGCGCGAAAAGCGCTTGACCGACGAGAATTTGTTTCCCTCTCGAGTTTTCGGGTTCGGGAGCCTTATTTCCGGCGACTTCGACGAGACGTCCCTCACCGCCACCTCTATAGATGCCTACTACTTAGCGCCTCGTCGAATAATGCCAAACCCTACTATGAACGCGCATCCCAGTTAACACTTCCATGACGGTTGCTTACGCAGGCCACCTGTAGTTTCTCAAAAGTGGGATGGCCATGCCAGATATCCTTCTGCTGAACATTTCAGTGCGTACCGTGATGCGGCATTCGCGGCCATGTCGTCAGATTTTCTCCTCATTGCCGTGGCACTATTCTTGTAAAAAAATGTCTCGTGCTTGAGCTCGTTACACTGTCAAAAGAAAATTAAATAGGTGGGCAGGCCGGACTGACGTGTCTGACGATCCGCCTTTCTATTGGTTTCCATTCTATACGCTGCATGCGCGCTTTCGTAGCAAAAGTTCAGCAGGCCGGACATTGAAGTATTGCACGCACGAAGCGGATGACTGCACATTTGCCGCGCGATTCGCTAATGCGAAATCTCAATCAAAATGGCACCACATGACACAGACTTGAGACAGCCTGCATTGTTTTATTTTTGAAGATACGCCAGGAAGGTCGGGAGAAGGGGGGGGTGCCATTTTTAGAGGTTGCCTGCTTAAAGAAGGGGACGCAGCCACGGGGCCATACAAGGACGCCCAACTACTTCGTATGCTCGCATGTATTCGTCGTCATTTTCCTGCAAAGAAGCAGGGTGCAGAGGTGTCCGCGATATGCTCAAGCTGAGCCGGTACGTGGAGTAGAACTAAACGTACATGTTTACGGCACGAAACGCGCGATCAACATGTTTGATTGAACCCCGTCTATATACGAGACGTGGCAGCAAGCTGGCTTGCGGGCGTCTTGAGATGGGATATCAATTTGAGGCCGCAAGTGTGTTTGAAATCAAGAATCCACGTCTTCCGAGGGTTTGTGATGGTCGACCTTAAATTCCCTAGGGACGATGAGAGGGAGCTCATCGTCGATCATCGTCATCGTCGATCACGGAAATTATACTTACGGAAGCAGCCTGAACTAAATGTAAGGAAAAAAGTACCAAAGAACGCACATGAAGCTATACTAACAAGGCAATGCTTTTCTCCACTTGCAACCAATCAACATCGTTTCAAGCATTCTGAAAAAATTATCATAAAGAATACGAAATACTAGCACAGTATGCACGAGGAGAGGGTTTGATTGGTCTGTTCAGACAATCCTGCGGGTGACCACCCGGTGCTTGCGTTGGCGGTTACGCAAATTTGACGTCAGAAGATTGAAATTAAACCATATTGGAATAATTTTACGTTATACGGCCCCAGTTTTGTTAAACTATTCGTGAAGAACCAAAATACTTACTAGATTATTTCAGATACACTATTTTGAGAGCAGTATCAGATGAGTACACCAGAAAAAAATTTGATTATGGGGTTTACCGTGCCAAAACCACTTTCTGATTATGAGGCACGCCGTAGTGGAGGACTCCGGAAATTTCGACCACCTGGGGTTCTTTAACGTGCACCTAAATCTAAGTACACTGGTGCTGTCGCATTTCGCCCCCATCGAAATGCGGCAGCCGCGGCCGGGATTCGATCCCGCGACCTCGTGCTCAGCACGAGGTCGCGGTATCGGACGCGGAGTGCAGAGCGGACGCGGAGCGCAGCGGGGGATGAGACGGCGATAGGGAATAGAGCGTGAGGAGGAAAGCGGAGGAGGAGCGCATGGCAAAAGCATGAGAAGAAAAGCGTAGTACAGAGCAAGACGGGCTCTGCGGCGACGATGGCTACGAGATGGCGCCAAAGTAGCGCGCGTCAGACATATGGATACAAAGCACTGCATGAGCGGAAGTCTGTGAGCGGCGGCTGCTGTGAATCGCGCCTACGCGTCACCCACGCGCCGCCTCTCGCGATCTCCCGATTAGCGAGGCAGTCGCGCCACACATCGCTCCGTTTGCGACGTGCCGCACGAGACAGATTCTCCGCGCCTGCCACCGTATCACGAAATGAAAACGCCTATACAGCTGCGCTTAAATTTCGCATTAGGGAGCATCGTAATCGTCAGTGGATATTATGCGAAGCATATTACTAGAGCTCAACCCAGCTCCTCAGGCGCGGCGGTGTCGCCTTCAATACCACGTGACACCGTGACGTCACGACAGAGGAGAAACGGGGCTCCAACTCGCGCCGTCGCTCGAGAGCTCAACCCAGCTCCTCAGGCGCGGCGGTGTCGCCTTCCATACCACGTGACACCATGACGTGATGACAGAGGAGAAACGGGGCTCCAACTCGCGCCGTCGCTCGCGGTGTCGCCCACCGCATCGGACGCGGCGAGCGTCGAGCAACGCAGCGTTCGGCGCGACAACGATTTATTCATGAAGTGCAACGCCGCAGACACCGACACCGACGACACCGGCTTTTCTGCGACACGAGCTCCTTAACGCTGTCGCGTTAAAATAAAGGCTAGTATGCTTCGCATTCTCGGCGTAACCTTAGCTAAGGCACAGCCATTTTTTTAGTATAGTTATTTAACCATATTTAGGAGGCAGCAGAAAATGGGGATTGAGCCCGTTATTTTACTTCATCAGTGAACCTAAAATGTCGGTTAACAGTCTCATTTCACATCGAGCCACACTAGATATATTCGAGGGGTTCAGCAAATGACTGCCCTCTTGGCCACGATAATGGATTCCCAGCAGCGCTGCGTCAGCGCCCAGCGGTTGGAACGGCGTCGACTGCATCGCTGTGAGCGCTCGCCTAATTATACAGTTCGCGAGACATGCGATCGCTGCACATCTCCGGCAGGAAGCCGCAGAAGGCTCGCGCGTTTTGCATTGTCTGTGGTTCGGTACGCACTCGACAGCCAGATGAACTCAGAGAGATGCAGGAAATTACATCGTTCCGTCACTTGCACTTTCGAAGGCCTTACTGTCGGAACGATGGCGTTCTTAATATTACAAACCGCGCGGCCGAAACTGACAGGCTGGATGCGATCCCGTTAAATAAGTCAAAATAAGTCTGCATTGTTGGTATTGTTGGGAGACCTTGCTAACCAGCACCGCCCTGGAAGACCAGCTCGTCCTGATCTCCAGGGGCCAGGCGGCTAGGGAAGCATATGGGTCCCGTGAAGAGGGAACCACTTCCATCGACGGCGTCTAAGAAGATGTCGAGCTCGGCTCAATAAAGTTGTTTCTCTCTCTCTCTCTCTCTCTCTCTTGTTGGTATTTTTTCTTGTTTGCTTGCTTGCTTGTTTGTTTGTTTCGTTTCTCGATTTTCTAGCACTGTAAAACAACAAAACTTTTTGTTGGGCTGTTGGCTAGTTTTTGAACTCTAAAACAAGTTCAGGAAATACAAGGCCGAGGTAGATGAAGTAAGAGACAATGAGATGCAATAAAACATGGCGGAATTAATCGCTACGGTTATTTGAAATGTGTGAAATAAAATCCAAGGACACCTAAGCACTTCTTGTCAGTGAGTCCGAAAGCATGAACGCCGCTGAGCGGTCTTCCGCGTTGTGAACTCCTCGCGAGCGCGCTGAGACGTTTGGCTCGTTTTGCTTTGGTGGCCTTACCGAGGCGCAGTTCGAACGCAGTCGAGAGCTTGAGCGGACGGGGAACGCGCGGATAACACAGGCTTCCGAGAGCGAGGGTGACGTGACGTCGAGGCGATGCGCTCTCCCCTCACGCAACACCTGCAGCGCGCTATCGGTATCGGTGGTGGTAGTGAAAACTTTTTGCAGTGGAAATTTATTTGCAGTGAAATGGCTGCGGGAACACTCCGGGTGGTCGGTGGTACTTGACTTCCGGTGGGTGGCGCCCACATCCCAGCAGTGCTCCGCTTGCAGCTGCTGCTCTGCGGGCCCGGTCAGTCAGACTCAGCTGGTCTTCCAGGAGGCTCTCGCTGGCCAGCAGCTCCTCCCATCGCTCCCATGTAGGATGTTGTATGGGGGGTACAGCAGTGATGGCCTGACATGCACACGTGACATGGTATACGGTCGCTTTAGCTGAGCACCATGGTTAGCGAGCAGGGTATGTCGTCGGATGCATTTTATTGAGGATGTGCAAATTGGAATACGCGCCCGTTCGGATTTGCCTCCAACTCACCGATTCTTCATTATTTAGTGTTCGGGTCAGCAGGTTCTCCCTTTGGCCCGCTCTGCTCCGTCGAGGCTAATGCGAATTTACTTGCCGTTTCGCTGCTACAGACGACGTCGGCTTTTTCCCCCACTGAGCCAGTTGACGCTTGCGCGTCGATAAGGTACTGGGAAATGAAAGTGGGCGAAAATATTACTTTCCGCAGGTGGGAACCGAGCCCAAAACCTCCACATTACAAGTGTGGTGCCTTGACAATTAGGCTACAGTGGCGGCCGTCCTCTCATCAAGTTTCCTGGGTGTCTGTGCACAAGATTAGGCCTGGGAGTATTATTTATTTATTTATTTATTTATTTATTTATTTATTTATTTATTTATTTCAGAATATTACAGGCGAACCGGTATGGCCCATGCAGGAGGGGCTATACAAGGCATGTAAATACACTGTGACATAAAAAAAGAAAAGAAAAAGAAAGAACGGCAGTTTAACAGATTGCCGCTAATAGACAAGCAGAAAAATATGTATGCACACGTACATATTCATACATATATATACGCATACGCACATATACAGCACTCATTCACTCAAACAAATGCTCTTCTAGAGCGTTAACAAAATTAGGGGACTGGAAGATGGCCCCTGGAAGACAGTTCCAGTCGGAAACGGTCCTCGGGAAAAAACTGTGTTTGAATGTTTCAGTTCTTGCAAAAATTGGTTCCATTAGCAAGCACCATTCACGGCCAGGGCGCAGATGAGGAATGTCCTTTTAACTGCGGGCGTCACGTATAGTACATGGACTATGGGAGCCAGCAACTCACCAACAAACCCCCGCATGCTTCATCTTATTATTTTTTCCCATTACCATATTTGCGTTTATTATTCCATGACCTTATTATTTCTCTCTTTCTATAAAACATAACAATTACCTGTATATATGTTTCTCTGGCTTCATGGTCAGTTACTTCGTAGGGCTTTGACTAACAGAAAATCGAGCTCATCTGAGTCCTTTATTCTTCTCGTTGATAAAAAGACAGATGAATTTATAGCGAGGAAGTTCATGTCGGAGCCTGCGCCGCAAGGCCCGATGCAGCATGGATTTTGAATATCACATTCAACCGAGCGCCACACGTCATGTGTTACCCAACGTCCGAATTTCGCGATCACATCGTATGGTTGCCAAACGCTGATTGATCGTTCATCACGTCCAGTCACACCCAGCGCATCTTCCCTTTCCGGAAAGATAGCACGAAATAAAAGAAATAGAACTCGCATTGGCTATGACCAGCCAGTATGTCTGGCTGGTCATAATTCACCATTATGCGTTCGGCGAGCCAGTGGAATCGTGGACCATTCGCTTGATGAAGACCGGGTGGGTGCTCCGTCATCTGAGCCTGAGAATAAGGCGCTAGTGAAACTGTCGATTAATTTTTTTGTTTACTGATTGATTGATTGATTGATTGATTGATTTGAAAGCCACACACAGGCTGGAAGTTCCGAACTATTGGAAGACTCTGGACAAGCTTTCCCTACATGGAGTTTGCTTATTACGGTAGTGGGAAATGTGAGCGCAGCAGCGCGTTTGAATGGACCCTCCCGGACTTGCTGCAGTCTTTGAGAATAGATCACATACAAAAAAATTAATTATGAGGATACAACGCCTATCTTGTAAACCACGTGAAGCGAAGCTCTTCGTGATGATGTTAATTAAATGCCCGGCGGACGTAGCATTGACAGCCATAGCAAGGTTTAGCGTTGCGCTTGAACTCCTCCGACGGTGTTCTGACCATACACGGAAAATCAGTCCTGCGAAAACCCGCTAGGTGAAGAAAGGTCCATGAGAGGGCAAATTTAGTTGCGAAAGGGATTTTTCTCTTTCAGAGCCGGTTATATTGCCGCATGATTCTATCACTTAAGTTGCTCTTATACCATCTAGCTAGGTCTTACATTCATGACAACATTATTCCTCAGAATTTCGAGAACGGCAGCCCACAAACAAATGCCATGACACAAAAACACCAACAACGCATATCCTTTGTATTAAACATTCTCAGACTTAGATATTAAAGGTGCGAAGCAATAACCCAGCCCAAACCTTAAAGTGATGTTATTTCAATGGTGCGGCTGTGGACAACCTCTGGGATCCGCCTTCAAAAGAACTTTGAAACATACCCGATAAGCAAAAGTAGTGGTAAATTTGCTAAGACGTTGGCTTTTAATGAACGAAATTGTCCCATGGCATGATTCAAACGGAGGACCCCTAGCACTACAACTGTTTTTACTTAGTCAGATTACGTTTGCTTCAATTCATACTGCGACCCCAGTTACGAGTCTTACACTTCCGTCTTATATTCTAACATGTTGCTATTGCATTCACTGCTTCGCTCATATAGCAAAACTGCGTTTTTTTTTTTTTTTGCAGCCAAACGCGCTCCGCTTGTCGGGAGACCCTCTGGTAAAACACGTGCGAACTGCACATGCACCGTCACTGGGACAGCACGAAAACAGCGAATGGTGCGAATGCTACTTTGAATAACAGCGTACAACGGGACAAAGACAGGAAATGACGAAGACAAGCGCGGTGTCCCGGATGCATGCGCTGTTATTCACGGTAACACGAAACACAACCTTGCCTGGTCCAAAACATTGGTGTGATTGCGCTCCGGGATAGGCCAACTTTTTTTTACAGCGAAGCTATTCGGCCCTCGATGTTCAGCATTTTTCGTGTCGCCGTCCGTGGGCAAAAAAATGTGGGCCGATCCCGGAGGTAATGCAATACCGGGCTGACCCGCGGCGAAGGGGAAGCAGTCTTCAAGGAAGCACTCAACTAAATCAAGTGATAAGTGCATACATTCTTTGAAATAACGCGTACAACATACAGAACAGAATTCGTTTCAATAAAGAACAAGCAGAAAACAATCATACGAACCACATAATTGATTATAAGGCCCTCCTGATAAGAATTCAAAGCACGCAGCGCTCCCCGCATACGCTTCCCGGTAAAGATTAATGTTTCGCAAGCTGCCGTGGCAATGACGTGGGGAGTGATGTCACAATACTTTCGTATATAAAAGAACCAGCCTAGTAACTGATTTCATTGTTGTTGCAGTACCGCTATGGGTAAGCAACACATAGTTAGGGCTGCCGAAGAGCAGCGTGAATACGAGGAGTGGCAAAGAGAAAAAGAAACGGCAATACGACCAGCGTCGGCGTGCTGTCAAAAAAAAAAAAACATTACTCCAATCAGTACCATTACTCTAAATTACCATTACTATGCCATTACTCTAAAGAAATAAAGCATTGCATACGCCCCTCAGCAGTTGCAGGGGTGGTTTTGAATAGCTTCGTTTGACGTGCACTTGCACAGGGCCAGAATGGCGAGTGAATTTTTTTTTATTACGGCATCTCCTGATAAGTTCACTTTGCTATTGTACTGCATATAAAGATAATCCCTTTTGACTCGGCGAGAAACCGACCGAGAAGGTTGCAACACTCCGTAAACGACAGCATGGAAGGCCCTGAATATTAAAGAGAATTGTGCGCTTCAAGTTGCACAGAATATTTCGCCACCGCTCGTGGTTTTATGACATAATTCCTTAGAGAACAGAGCACGCCACTGGCACAACTGTCGGGGCTGTACTCGTGGTTATGTATAACATGTTCTAGCTGACATTAGCCAAGCTGTTTGTCTAAGTTGTCCAATTATTTTTTTCTACTTAGTCATGTAAATGTAATCCAAATAATGTCGACGGCTGAACAGTGAACACCGTATACGTCTCATAAGCGTACACTGTACAAGTAGTTTTTTTTAAGCTTAGCTAGCATTAGCTGTGACATCTTTATAGGCCGATTCTTTATTGGAGTGTTGACACTGCGTGGGATGTGTGAGGCGAGACAGCAATCGCACTTAGGAACAGCCGCGGTCAGCAAAGTTTGGGAGGGTTTGCAAGAAACGCATCGCTAGCGTGATCGGACCTCGGACTCCTAGCGCAACAACCCAATGCTCTAACCGTAAGGCCACAATCCCGCGCGTGCACCTGTAGTGCCGACGCCAAGTAATCATAGACGACTTGCTCTTGCATCACGCCGCTTGCGGGCGCGCACGCTATTTTTTCATTAGGCCTCTGACCTGAGCACAAAAGGAGCGAATATCGCTCATGCCTTCAAAACGACGCCACAGACAGACACGAACACGCAGTGGCACTAAGAGCTACAAATATGAGGAGATCATTATGAGGAGGTGTGTGTGTGTGTGTGTGTGTGTGTGTGTGTGTGTGTGTGTGTGTGTGTGTGTGTGTGTGTGTGTGTGTGTGTGTGTGTGTGTGTGTGTGTGTGTGTGTGTGTGTGTGTGTGTGCGTGTGCGTGTGTGTGTGTGCGTGTGCGTGTGCGTGTGCGTGCGTGTGTGTGTGTGTGTGTGTGTGTGTCCTCACCTCATTGTCACCAAATCTCACAAAACGAGAAGCCCCTTACACAACGCGAGCTCCTGAGAATTGGTGTGTTCCTCAACTTCGTACTAATTATGGCCAGCAAATATTATGCCACTGGTTGCTTAGTTTACTCACTGATCTCACCAGATGCAATATCGATGCGCTCACTTGTTCCGCAAAAAATCTCCGTGAAGTGTTTCTGCGATCTTGACTGTGTACGGTTGTACTTTGTGAATTTTGCCCTTGGTGTTTTTGGTCTTTTTTTCTTTTTTTGTCTCCTCTTTCTTTCCTTAACCCGTTTCCCACCTGCCCTGTTGCTGCCATTGTAAACGGAAGTTGGGGGCAGTCAAGCTACTTTCTCTGCAGCTTCTTTTCCCTTGTTTTTCCGCCATAACCATGTACCTCCTTGCTTGTAGAAACAAATAAAAATAAAGGATAAATAAAAAATGAGAACATTTGCACTTAAAGTTCGTAGAATCTGCCTGACAGGAAACCGAAAACGCATTGGGGTTCAATTCCTACGTGAGATGGGATCCACTGACCATTTTCGCCTGCTTCAGGAACTTGTCTGTTCAAAACTAGCTCGAAGCAACTAACCCACTTTTGTCCTTTCACCATCAAAAGACTTCCAAGGGAAGGTTCCGGCACAGAATAGCTGTACCTTTCCGCAAACGGTATTTTTTCGTAAAGCTTGACGCAGCATTCGAAAGAACCAAATTCAAGGCCAAATTCGTAAACCTTACGAAAAATTCGGAACAGATGGCAATGTTGTAAAGATGTGGAACGATTCTGTGCACACAGACACTACGAAGGCAAGTGACAAAGACTACACTTTTCCATACAGTCCCGACGCTTTTACGAAGCGCACTAGCACTTGTTTAATCAATTTTAACTGGCGTCGGACGTGACCAGCGTCAAATAGTTATATTTTCCGTAATGGGCGGGTTCCCAGGGTAGCAAACTAGAGGCTTGTCTAACTCACTGCCCTGTATTTCGCCTCCTAGCTCTCTCTCTCTTTCGCTCTCTCTACTCGCTCTCTCTCTCTCTCTCTCTTGTTATCTTGCCGATAACCACGCGGGTTCCCGCTTCTCTCCAACTGCCCTCTCCCCACTCACGTTGGTGATCCGAAAACAAGCTAAAAAGATCCGAAAGTCTGAAGTGGTTGTGAAAGAGCAGGGTTTAATTGTGTGTGTGTATATATATATATATATATATATATATATATATATATATATATATATATATATATATATATATATATATATAAAGCTGGGATCTAAGGACTCGAATATACCCGAAGTTCGAGCACTGGGCAAACCCGCTCAGCGCGGACCGGGAGCGCACTTTCTCGCCTACACGGCATTCCTTGGGTGCTCAGGTACAGGAGAGTCGCCAGAGGGACCGCCTCGTGGACTCTTAACAGCGAAAACCCCCGCAAGTAAAACGGTCGCTTTGTTGACGATCCACTCACGCCGGACGTGCACTTGATTCGGACGAGGCGAAACCCGGCGCTGTCGACGCCTTCTCTCCGACTACCGACTAACGGCGGCGCAAGCGATCGTAAAACGCTGCCGCTTTCTCGCTGGCTGCGTCGAATCTCGCGCGTAGTACAATTAGACAGAGTACCGTCTCTCTCTCTCTCTCTCTCTCTCTCGCACTTGTTTTATTCGTTCGCGCGATCCTTCGTGCAGTCCCATCAGCGCTGAAATCTCCGCACCGAGGCGGCGGTGCCCTAAGCTAGTTTCCATGTAATAGCGCACGTTACGACAGCGCACTCGCCGTAAATATGCGTTAAGAGATGAAGCGTCCCATTGACCGCAGTGTCACGCCACACGGCTCCGAACACATCGGTAGACTAAGCGCTTTTCTTCTTCTTCTCTCTCTCTCCCTTTGACTATCTTGAAGAGAGATGGATAGTTTAACGGCAATTTTAAACGTTTGTATTATGATCACGAATGAGAGGACGTCAGAAGCAAAAACGCACGCACGCACATACACGTGGAAACACAAACGCGACACGGGCTATACAGCACGCGAACTCCAGGTATTTCAAAGGGTTTCATTAATTAAGGCCTGTGTCGTGCATGCAGGATTTATTGAAGTCCACCAGTCGAGCACTAGTGCAGACGCTGCACACCGCCCCGGTATACAAGGATGTCCTGCAGCAAAAGGCGCATGTCCTGAAGCACGTTAAAATTGTTCTTTCAAAGAATTCTTTCTTTCAAAGTGGGACTCAAGCGTGGACTCAAGGGAGCGCCGGACCAGTTAACTTTTAAGTAAGCAGCGTTGAAGCAAACGCCTTCTGCCAACGGCGAAGCATAGGGAAGTGCGAGTTGCGTTCACTTACGGTTTCTGAAGTGTTTCGCTGCTATTCCTTTCCTAACAATAAAATGGTGGATAGCGCTGTAGGCAACTTCAGTGGTTTCACAGTAGCTAAACAGCACCTCTTCTAGAGCAATATTTCACTTCGAAACCAAGAACTTCCCAGCACCACTTCAGTGGCTTCGAAAGAAGTGGTGAGACGGGAGCCCTCGATACTTCTCACCACTTTCTCTCCATACAGGTATCATGTCACAACATTTGGGATGATGTATAACATGTGATATCTCGCGTGATTAGCTTACTAGGTAGTCATACTGGCTGTTATGTCTTTAAACAAGGAAATTTTCCAACAAGGCAGAAGGTGGTTGGGGTGCTGCTGGTAGTACTGCAGCAGGCGGGGTTAGCCTGGCTTACAAAGTCGGAAATCGTTCCGCCCTAGCCTTCTATGAGTGTCGCTGTGTGTGTCACCAAGTGTCTAAGGGCCCCATGTGCCGCATGAAGGCAATCATCAGTCGTAGCGCCCTCTGCCTAATTGCCGCAGGCCCTCCGAAAAAAAATGACGTCTTCAAAAGTCCTGTGCGAGAGACCATTCTTTCGCAGGCTGTCGATCACCGCTTTCCTTTCTGTGTCGAACTGTGGGCATAACCAAATGAAATGTTCGATGTCGGTGATATCACCGCAGAAGGCATAGAACAGGGAAGTGCATCGTCCAGTCTTGAATAACCAAGCCGGGGTGTATGCGGAGTCGGTTCGGATGCAGTACAGCAGCGTTGCTTCTTCCCGAGTTAGTCCATGGGTCACACAAGCTTGGTGTGGAGCCTGGTGGATCGCTTCGAACTCAATGCGGATTCCAATCTTAGTGCTCTGAAAAAATCTTTGGCGCTCTTACGTTTGAAACACATGTTAGTGTCAGGGGTGCAATAGCGTCAGTTTTTTCATTTCCTTCAATTTCTACGTGAGATGGGTTCCATTGAAATGTTACGTTAAACTCCTTGCTTAATAGAACTTTGATCAGTGCCAGATAATGCCTTGTAAACTTGTCTCGAGGTATAGGCCACGGTGTAATCGTTGCAACGATGATGTTGAGTCCGTGAGCACCGCTCAAAAACAATTTTAATAAGACAGTGTCTGGAATTGCACACTTAGAGGCATGGCTTGTCTTGCACACTCCGTGCAACATGGTAAAAACCTCCCAGAACACAGGCACCTCTATTGCTTGTCTCATTCATATTGCCACGGGGATGGGAGTAGTGAAAAGGGATAAGAAATTGTATTTGCATAAGAGAGAGATATGTAGAGAGAGATATGCAGAGAGAGATGGCTGCAGGCTACAGATGGCAGAACAACAACACGAGCGCTACTCCGATCGTCGTCTTCAGTGTCTTTCTGGTGCATTCTTCCATGTTCGGCAGGATACGTGCTCCAATACGCGGGAATAGCGCGTAACAATATAGTGACGCCCGAAGTGACGAATTGGATGAAGACGGCAAGTAAATAAAACCGGCTCGAACGTTACTTCCTGATTAACAACGCAAATATATAGAGTGCGTGAACAAGTGAAGCATAGAAAGAACAGAATCGAAGACAAGTGTTCCCATGCTCACGTCATTCTCCAGTTTTCTCGTTCTGAGCTTACAAGAGATATACGCGCTTTCAAACAGTCGTGGAAGCATTTCACCGCATCCTGCACGAAGAATCAAGAGACGCCGTGGAAGGGGTTGATAATACACTTGCGCAGCATAACTAACAACAAAATATACAAATCTTGAGGCAGTTGTAAGTTGGCTTGCCTGATACGGCAATGCGGCGTTTTTTTTTTTTTGCAAGCGTAACTTCGATACAGCGCCGAAAGTCACGACACAGTAAGGGACGCACAGACATTAGCGTCGTGCACGTGAACCCTTATAATTGTCCTACGATCTTGCGTGGTACCAGTTCTGTTTGAAACTTATTTAGAGCTCAAAAATGCGAAAAGCCACCAAAAGTGTGAATTTGTTTGAACGATAACGAGGCCTTTGCGTGCACTGAAATTATGAATAAATGCGCCAAAGCACAATCTGCACAATATGATTGCAAACAGCCGGTCAGCCTACGGAAACGGTCGGTCCATTTTTATGAATGCTAGGGTGGGGTGTACATGGCGTCAAACACTCCACAGGTACTGCGTGAAAGCCTAATTTGTTTTAGAGATGACCGCCATATTTCTAGATCGTCATGCCTAACTAAAGAATGAACGTTCATTCATTAGTTAGCGCTGTTTCTATCTCACTTTATTTAGCTTTCAAACATCTCATTATTGCGTCAAAATAAAAGCAAGTATCGCCAAATACCTGGAATTTTTGCATCAACGCAAGAAACGACCACAACTACGGCTAAAGTTGTTTTCATCTTGTCTCTTTGTGCTCGCACATATTGAAACCCGCTACGGATGCCAATGGCGCGCCACTCATTATATTTCGTGTTTTTTTGCGACGCCGCCCTCTGATTATAACAGCAATAGAAAATTCCAGAAAAGAAATGAGAATCTCCACTGGAAAATCTTCAAAGCGGTGGCGGACATTAGATTTTTTTGGTGTGATAGTCACCAGCACATTAAATACCCCCAGTTTTGTCCGAAGGACGAATCATTGACAGCGATAGCTAAGTATTAAACAACTGCAAGAAGCGTGGTTCGTAGTTCTACCTGCCGTATGATTGCTGCAAACATTCTCTAACTAATTAGGTTAGCGAGCATAGTGTGTCATTCGTGCACAGACACACGAACCATTCGATGAGAGTAAGCACACGCTGTCGCGACACTAGCATGACGAAGAGTGCAAACGGAGGGAAGCGAACGCTTCTCCTATTTTGTTCTTGCACGCGTCTCTGAAGCATGAGAAAAAGCAACCTCCAACACTATAGTCCGTGAAAACGTGAGAATTACAAGTAAGCCGTACCTCCAAAAACGCAGCGCACCAGCCTTTCACCTACGAGAGAAAGCCGAGCCTGCTCGAGTCCGGTCACAGCTTAATGACTTTTGTCTGCTAGTGTAAATGCTAGGCTAAGTGCAAAATAAAAGCTAGTTGTTTCAATCTAAAGCGATAGCCATGGTTGAGCAGCGACATCAAGATCAACTATAAAATTTGCCCTTGACGCTCACGTTCGATGCTGAAACCAATAACACAAAGGCCACACAATAACACAAATAGTTGTTTATGATTGACATCAGGCAAGTAAGCGAACTGAATTGGCTTACGCATCTGTTTTGGACAGTGTAGATATAACCTCGTAATTCTTGGGTTGTCGCAGCCTATATGCGCGTGCGAAGACGGTGCACATGCAGCCACCAGCCATCTCGGCTCGCCTAGTCTTTGATCCTGCCGGAGATCACGTTCAAGATAGGGTGCGGCGGCGCACGGCTGGGCTAGGGGAGCAGAGGCGCGCTCACTTTCCGTCCCCCCCGCCCCCTCCTGTGCTTGATCGCGCTACCAGGTGCTTCCAGCGTCCTCACCCATCTTCCTTGCGCGGAGGAGAAAGCGGTGCGCATCAAGCCGATCAACGTGCCATCCTTCTCGACTCATCCTTGCACGCTTTTCTTCGCACCTACTGCTTACGGCGTGCGGGGCAAGAAGGGATCGTATTGAAGTAGAAATTTATACAGAACATCACGGCGACGGCGAAAATTTGCCTAAAGTTTTCAGATTCATTGAATAAAATACCAGCATTTTACAAATCAACTTTTTATTGTTTGTTGACTTTAGGTGTCGTGTTGCGACTGCTAAATTCAAGACATCCAGCTCTCAAAGCGCAACTTTTTTCTAAGACCTCTATTTTTACTGGTTTCGAAATGTAAGCACTCAAAACACGTAGACGAGTGCGTCGCGCCCCTGCGCTTTTTGTATGTGCATTACGGAAAACGTTAACTGGAACAGTTGCGGCATTTCATGGTACATATTGAGCCTGTATGTTTCTCGGAAAATAAAGGCTTATGCTCTGAGTACTGACTGACTTGAATTGTGCAGTTACAGTGTGTTCCCTTAAGTCGGTACTTGGAAGATATCTTGTTAATAATATTTTGTTATTTAATATTTTGTTCAATAATAATCGTATTAGTGATTATCGCACAAATGCTGATGGTCACCGCCGGCGGTAAACTTGGCCGGTAGGAAATACCATTTTGTCTTGAACCGCCTATTTTTAATAATGTCACGCAGCTGCCGCAGAAACACATGTTATTTACGAGCTACCTGGAGCTAGAATAGAAGCAATTTTACCTTGGAATGTAATGCATGGCCACTCGCCCGTTTACGATATATGACTCTCTCTCATAAACACTGATTTTTATCTACGATGCGCAGAAATATTTCCCTCCGACTTACATTTAAAAAAAAAAGAAGGAAGCGGAAAGCGTGTATCCGAGCTGTATAAGGCTCCTGAAATGTGCCAAGCGAAGCGAAGGAGAATTTGCGTACACGAGATGAAAGTTGCCCAAGCACGGAAAAAATGTAATTTTTTTTTCACGCTTGTCGGAGCGTTTAGGCACTACCTCTCAGTAGCTCGGTGTAATCTGCCATGCTGCCACGGAGGTGCATATACCATGAGCTGTTTACATGCCCCTTTCGTTCAAAAAGCGACAAGCGCCACTGCCAAGTTCACGCGTGAAGAGCTCCGTCATACCTGACGGTGAGCGGAGTTATGTTCTCAGAGTCTTCGTGCCTCTGTGACACGCACGCCAGCGTGTTCAAACACAAAGCTGCGCCTGGTCCAATCAGAGTACGCGTTCATGCGTACACCGCCACGTCATTCGCAGCAGAGCGCAGGAGAGCTCGGTCTCCACTCATGCTCTAAAGCGCGTGCATCTTTTCAAAGGTGTGGTGCGGTCCAGAACCACTTTGAGCGATCACAATGAATTCAGGCTACCGCAGAGGTCAGTCGAAACCCAAGGTAGCCGAATTCATTGTGATGATGAGTAACAGAAATGATGGGATAACCTAACACGTCACCAGAGCGAACCGAACCCATGTAACCACTGCAGGTTGTGTGCAGTGATCTGCGAAATGAGTTGAAGCGGTGACTGACCTGCCGTTTATGATATACTTGGCTGCGCTTTCCATTTAATGCGAACCCCTCTTTGGCTCACACGAGGTACTTTGCGGTTGGTCGGTTCGTGTCTCGCGCCGTTTCGCCCATGTTAAAAAAAAATAATTCTATGCAGATCCAACACACAAATTGGAGTCTATGCGAAGCGAATCTTTCGTGACGCAGTTGTTATGCTCCGAAGCGGTTGGCCCCGTGCACGGCGTTTGGTAGCATAGCCTGCTCGGAGAGACGGCCCAACGCAGAGACTCCCGCCACGCGACGCGCGTAACCCACATGGCAGCGGAACGGATTGCCTCCGGGATCGGTCCGGTATTATGAAACTGCCTATTAGACAAGCCAAATACAGGGGGGAAGAAAGCACGGAAACCTTTCCCTTAATAAGACAATTTATGCGACTGAACGCGTATATTTGGCACAGCGAAGATATTCAGTTACCATTTGGTGTTTCGTTGCGTAATTCTGCAGAGAACAGGGTCAGTCATCGGTACATCTGCAGTATGTATATACAGAGCGTTTGAGCGAACACTTTCAAAAATGTTTAAAGGTAGCCTGTAGTAGATATCACAATTCTAGTTCATGAGCTGGTCTACTCGAAGCGGCAGACAATACTTGCACAAGAAATTGAGATCCAAAATCGACTAATTAATAAAAAATCACTAAGTTCTAACTAATTACACTATGGATCATATTGTAATTTACAAATTCTAGCCGTGGAGTTTGCGAGGCGGATACACTTGGAATTTATTTTCTAGATGACACCATTTTCGAGATATAAATTCCCGAACTTTGCGGAGTACTGCTTTGGCGTTCCAGTTAATTTGTTAACAAAACGTCCTTTCATGCACTGAAGCACAAAAGTAACTGGAACAACAATGCAGTTCTCCGCAAAGTTCGGGAATTTATATCTCGAAAACGGCGTCATCCTGAGAATTCCTTCCAAGTGGATCCACCTTGCAAAGTCCAGTGCTAGACTATGTAAATTGCAATATGGGTCGTACGATAATAAGCTAAGAAGTTAATGAGTGAATTGTTGACAATTAGTCAATTTGCATTTCAATTTTTTGTGCCAGTAGTGTCTGCCGCTTCGAGTAGACCGGCTCATTAAGTATAATTGAGCTATCTGCAACAGGCAACCTTTAGAGAATATCGAAAGTGTTCGCTGAAACACCCTGTATAGTAGATTTATAAGACGATTCGTCATGTGTGTGCTGTCCTGTATGCTAGCTACTCAGCAGGGCAGCAGCACCTGCACCCATCCGCAGCAACGGTCAGGCAGTCCGGTAAGATTCGAAAAGGAAGCTTTTCGTTTTTAAGAGCTGGAGTGTCCGATGCAGCGATAACACCTCGGTCTCTCAGCGCAACAGTTCCGATGCTCAAAAGAACCGACTACATCCGCACACATGCTTCTCTCGTGCGAACTGTGTAAGGACGGGCGCGTGTGTCGTGGCACAAAACACGAGCGAGGGAAAGTTCACAGGCGCCGGTTTCCATTCAGCCGCAGATTTACTACTGCCTTTCGCGTACGTCACATGAGATGTCAAGAAGTTGCATCTAAAAGCCGGGTCGTACCAGTTGCTGTCATTCTTCTCTCGTGGCAGCTAGTGCTTTGAGACGCTGTGTTAGCGAGGCCTTCGAGATTGGCTCTCTTTCCCCGAGTACTTCCCTCGAAGCACGTAACTACGTAGGGCGCTAATGTGACATGTGGAGCCTTAAGGGCCGGCCCAGGTCGTAATAGAACACGTTGTAACGTTTCTTCGCAAGAGCGCAAAAAAAAAAAATGTGTCATCATGCCGTCACCGCCACGCTATCGTCGTTTTCTTGCAGCTGTCTTCACACACGTGTTCTCGTCGCACACACAGCTGCACACGTTACACTACGGTGCCTCGATACCATGCTTCTCCGAACAGGGTGGTGACACGTCCGGTTGAGCAACAATACTTTGTCGAAACACGTAATGGCGCGCTGTGACGGGCTGCGGGAAATTTAGGTTCTGCACCTTGTCAGGATTGGGAGCTCAATCCCATCGCTCGTGATCCGTTGTCAAGATTGGAGTCCGGCATGAATTAGAAGGTAGCTGGCCCATGCCGTCGTCCAACTTATCCACGCTGAGGACGTTGATGAAGCGAAGGACTGCTTCTCATCGAGAACGAGGAATATGGGTTTATTCACAGTATTTATATCACTCTAACATGACTGTTTGAGAAAGTACGTCAGTCCAACATGACTGCTTGAGAGAGAGTCTCAGTCCAACATGACTGCTTAAGAAAAAGTGTGTCGAGCGTCCGCACAACAGCAGTTTTTAAACACTCGGTCCTCCCGCGATACAAGGCGACGCGAACGTTCGTTTAGTCATCGCAAACTAGCCGCCTCTCTGCAGGATGGTTTACACACACACATGCACACACACACGTGCTCATGGTCCGAAACCGACACCACACGAATTTCATAGAACTCGGAGCCGTTCCGGGTAGCGCGTTGTCTTGCGTCTTGGTCGGTGCGTGCGAAGGAGTGTCCGTCGGCGTTCCCGCGGCAGCTCCTCCGCCCGTAGAAGATCAGGTCCGCTTTGTCGTGTTGCGCACAAAGCCTGCTTCGTCGAACTCCTTCAGTCCCAACGCATCCTAGCTGAAGTGACGGAGTGGAGGATGTGCGTATTGATATCGACACAAAGTCGACTTAGTCACGCCGTGGCTAGAGGTTGGCGGCGATGCTCTCGGGATGTTGCCTCCACAGTCGCAACTGGTTGGCAAAATTTTGCACTGCAGCTGGCCGTTCTTAACAACCCGCTGACGGCGTAAGAAATTGTAATTGTCTCAGTTTATAAGCTCTCGTGCACTGGAATATTTACAACTCACCTCTAAAACAGAGGTAGAACGCTTACAGTAAAACGATACTAGAATGCGTTTCGAGGCCAGCAGAAAACTAGCCGTTTTCGCGCGCATTCGCTGACGCTAACACATTTATTTCAAAAACAATGTTGACACCCAGGAGGTTATAAAAATAAAGCCTCCTTGCGTATAATAAACATATTAGAGGTTGTCTCTGAAAAATGTGCCCTACGATTACAATACTCCCCAATGCAAAATTTGGGCGCAGCTCAATGCGTGTTTGCATTTCGCGGCATATTGAGGCAAATAATTTGAGACCGAAATCACCGCACAGCCTGGCACTGGGCCAGTGACATCAGCGCCTTCGCAGAAGGAAGGGTAATATGGGAACGCTGGCATGGTGAGCAGCATCGGAGCCAGCTGTGGAAGGCGACGACGACGAACGCACGAGCAGTGGCACGAGCGCGTTAGCGCGGTTACGTCGAGGGACGCTGACGCTCTACCCAGGGTGGTGCAACTTCTGACCGTAAAACTATAGCTGCGAAATGCTATGAAAAGATACAGAAGAAAAAGAGGTGAATAAATGTGGCAGTGTTACCAATAACTGAAGGTGCTGCATTCATCGAGAAACGAATTGTGCGTGTGAAATGTAAGAATTACAATAAGAACGTGGCCGAAGACAGTTTTACATTACCAGAGACACACCCTGCGGGTGTCAAATTGCAAGCTCGAGGTCGTCGTTTAGATCACGGTCACAGCTGCTGAATTTCAAAGGGGGCAAAACGCAGAAACGTTCGTGTACAAAAATGTGGGTGCACGTTAAAGAAGCCCAACTGGTCAGAATTATTTCAACGCCCCTCACTACGCTTAATAATCAGATCGCGGTTTTGGGACGTAAAACCTTAGAATTTACTATTCTTAATTATTGGAAAGCAAAAGCAAGGGACAATGCATGACCATCAAATACTGATAAATGAACACCATCATTGCAACCAGCTATCCTTAAGTATAAGCCCATGCGTTCGACATATGAACATTTCTGGCATCTATAGTATTTCCTGCCTGTATAAGTACAGTTCCGGAATGTATAGCTGAAAAACAGATTTGCCTTACGTTGCGTTATGCAACAGCCCATAGATGAGAACTTCAATGTGAGGAGAAGCATAGTGACACATCTCACTATCTTCACATCTGACTTCGTGTTGTTAAGAATGGCGAGCTGCAAGGCGAAATTGCCACCCAATTACGACTGGGGGACAAGAAGCGCATCCCCCACTCTCCATCGCTGCAGCTAGGAGGCGTTCGAAGAAGCGGGCTTTGTGCTGAAAACCGCCTCCATCCACCAGCCCCATCGCCGTTGTGACGGAACGAGTTCGCTGGGCGAACAATGGTGCCGGAGCTCTCCAGCGCGAACCTGATCTGCTACGCATGAGCAAGCTGCCGCGGGAAAGCCGTTTTTTGTTGCTTCCCATGCTCCGACCAGACGCAAGACAATGAGCTACCCACCATTGGCTCCGATACTTCCCGGAACGGCACCCCTCCGACGCCGGCGTCGGGCATCGGAATGTGTGTGCCTTTGTGTACGTAAACTGTTCTGCGGGGCGGCGGTAAGTTGACGATGAGTAAACGAACATTCGCCACCTTGTATCGCCGGCGGACCGAGTGTATAAAAACTGCTGTTGTGCGGATGCTCGACACACTTCTCTTGAGCAGTCATGTTAGACTGATACACTTCTCTTGAGCAGTCATGTTAGACTGATACACTTCTCTCGTGCAGTCATGTTGGACTGATACTCTTTTTTTCAAGCAGTCATGTTAGACTGATTTAAATACTGTAAATAAACCCATATTCCTCGTTCTCGATGAGAAGCAGTTCTTCCCTTCATCAACGTCCTCAGCGTGGATAAGTTAGACGACGGCATGGGCCAGCTACCTTCGAATTCATGCCGGACTCCAATCTTGGCAACAGATCTCGAGCAATGCGATTGAGCTCCCAATCCTGACAGTGTTAACACGAATACAAAAACTTTAAGCATCGTTACTGAGATGAACAAGGTTCTTGCCCACTCTTTTCCTGCATACCGTGTCGCGGGGAACTCTGAAACATAGGCGTAGTTTTTCCGCGGAGCTGGTGCAAGAAGCTGCGCAGCAAGTGGGCATGACCGAGTATATTTAGCGATAAAACACTCATGCAGCTTTCATGTCTCGACGCGAGCCCGAAAAGTCGATTAGCGAGCAGGGGCTCAGCACCATGGAAATTACAATCCATATGCTCCACTGTGGGCGATGCAAAACCAAGGGTGAATCTCTCAATCCCCAAAATAACGAAGAAGTCGAAAATGCCGCTTGCTGGCTCAAGCATCTCGCGTTATCCTACATTGCTTACATGTATAAATATACCGAACATTTTTTTTGCAGTTGGTTCTGTGATACAGACCTTTTCCGCGGCAGCTTACACGCTACCTGGAATGGGGATCGCGCAACGGTTCAAGATAACACACAGAACGTCGTCTACAGCAGCTGAGTTAACCGGAGTTCGAGAAGTAATTTGCTGCACCCTGCAGCAAAGCCTCGAGAAGTGGACAGTGTTTTGTGACTCAAAACAAGCACTGCAGCTCATCAGCAATTATATGACTCACAGAAGCGCATATAGTCCTCTGGTTTATGATATCATGTCTCTGCTTGCTGACGCGTCTCAATCCGGGCATACCATCGTGCTGCAGAGGAATCATAGTCATTGTGGAATAGCTGGAAATGAACAGGCTGCCGCGGAAGTAAAACAAGGCTCACACTTACAAGAAGAATATTAAACCTAATTTTTCTTGGTATGACATCAACGCTTTGCTCCATAACACCATCAAAACCTCTATAGGTGCGACTATGGGACAACCCCGCACATAAGCAAGAGCGCCTCCATAGACTTGACGCTGGTTTGCGATTCCGGCATCCACTTCGGTTGCAGAGAGGCCAGGAAAGACTTATCGATCGATTACGGCTCGGTGTGGCGTACACTCACCGATACCTTCACAAGATTGGACAAACACGGAACCCTGACTGTAGCGTCTTTCACACTCCCGAGACAATAGCTCAAGTACTTTGTATGTGCCCTCCATATGCGACGGAGCGAAGAACACTTATGTGTAGTGTTGACTGCTTGGACTCCCGCCAATTTCGGAAGATCTTAGGTGTGTGGAGAAGAGTGGACCATGCCCAACGTGCGTCAAAGTCACTCTTGAACTTTCTATGTGAGGCTGCACCGCTTTCGGGATCGGCCCACACTGCCAAGTACTTTCCTCACAGTAGCTAGCGCTACGCAGGAAATGCGCGACGTTGTGCCGCCTTCACGAGTGACCCATGGTTGATCACGTTTTAACGCTTCTTCGCCGCAGTACCAATGCCAATGTCCTTTTAACATAGATAGACCTCACGCCATAGACATGCCATAGAGATAACCCACGATTCTGTGACACTCAGTCACAGGCTAAGTCAGAATCCCTGTATCTCTGGCTTACCCCCTTAAATATGTATATTGTTAAGAATGGCGAGCTGCAAGGCAAAATTGCCACCCAATTACGACTAGGGGACAAGACGCGCATCCCCCACTCTCCGTCGCTGCAGGTAGGAGTAGTTCGAAGAAGCGGGATTTGTGCTCAAAACCGCTTCCATCCACCAGCCCCATCGCCTTTGTGACGGAACGAGTTCGGTGGACGAACAATGGTGCCGGAGCTCTCCGGCGCGGACCTGATCTGATGCGCATGAACAAGCTGCCGCGGGAAAGCCGTTTTTTGGTGCTTCCCATGCTCCAACCAGACGCAAGACAATGAGCTACCCACCATTGGCGCCGATACTTCCCGGAACGGCACCCCTCCGACGCTGGCGTCGGGCATCGGAATGTGTGTGCCTTTGTATACGTAAACTGTTCTGCGGAGCGGCGGCAAGTTGGCGATGAGTAAACGAACAGTCGCCGCCTCGTATGGCCGGCGGACCGAGTGTATAAAAACTGTTGTTGTGCGAATGCTGGACACACTTCTCTCGTGCAGTCATGTTGGACTGATACTCTTTTTCTCAAGCAGTCATGTTAGACTGATTTAATTTCTGTAAATAAGCCCATACTCCTCGTTCTCGATGAAAAGCAGTTCTTCACTTCATCAACGTCCTCAGCGTAAATAAGTTGGACGACGGCATGGGCCAGCAACCTTCGAATTCATGCCGTACTCCAATCTTGGCGAAGGACCACGGGCGATGGGATTGAGCCCCCAATCCTGACAATATGCAGAACCCAACAGCCGGCATTTCCCACAAATTCGAGTCGAACGGAGGCAGTAGGAATCATGCCATTGCCGTCATATGACCGTCGTCACCGTTTTCGTCTTTCTTGTGCCGTCAGGCACGCATACACTCGCATTACACACTCGCAACTACTCAATTTACCCAAATTTACATAAGTTACACAGAAACCCCAAACAATGCTGGATAGCCATCCCGCAAAATTATTTGCATAAGCTCGCTTCCCCGTGCGTCAGATCTGTGCAATGTTTCTTTCTTCTCCAAAACAATACAGGTTTCGATATCTTAACCTTCGGAGGCTTTCTCGTTTGTTTATATATGTACATTTACATTGCAATGCATCGCGAAGGCCCTCCCTTTTATCGCTTACAATAATGCATCAGCTCGGCTTCCCCGGTGGCGCACAAAGTGCAGTGTTAAGAATGACCAGCTGCAGTGCAGGATTGCCACCCACTTCCGACTATGAAGGCAACATCCCGGCGCTGTTAAGAATGGCCAGCTGCGTGCAAGATTGCCACCCACTTACGACAATGACGGCAACCTCCCGGTGCTGTTAAGAATGGCCAGCTGCAGTGCGAGATTGCCACCCGCTTACGACTATGACGGCAAGATACCGGAAGCTTCGCCGCCAACTTCTAGCCACAGCGTGATTAAATCGACTTTGTGACGGAATGAGTTCGGCGGGTCAACCATTGTTCCCAAACTCCCCAACGCGCTACCCGGAACGGCTCTGAGTTATACGGGGCCCCTCTGACGTCGGCTCCGGACATTCGAACGTGTGTGCCTTTGTGTGCGTAGGCCGTCCTGCGGGAGGCGGCTAGTTTGCGCCGACGAAACGAGCGTTCGCCGCCTTGTATGGCCGGAGGCCCGAGTGTTTAAAAACTGCTGTTGTGCGTATGCTCGACACACTTCTCTCGAGCAGTCAGGTTGGACTGACACTCTCTCTCAAGCAGTCATGTTAGACTGATGTACTTTCTCAAACAGTAATGTTAGACTGATATAAATATTGTAAATAAACCCATATTCCTCGTTCTCGATGAGAAGCAGTCCTTCCCTTCATCAACGTCCTCAGCGTGGATAAGTTGGACGACGGCATGGGCCAGCTACCTTCTAATTCATGCCGGACTCCAATCTTTACAACTGATCACGAGCGACGGGATTGAGCCCCCAATCCTGACAGCGGACAGCCGTGCGCTCCGAGTATCGCTGTTGAATTGCCAAGCTGGACTTGCTTGGGTCCCTTGGCCTAGCACTGCCTCTACGGGCGTTCCACGCGACCAAAACTATAACTAATTTGTACGCTTTGCGTTTTACGGTGTGTGTGCGCGTGCGAGTGTGTTTGCGATTTTCACTTCTCATCATCCACGGTTCGACCAAACGGCACGCGCTACATACTTTTCGCCAAGCCATCTACGGAATTCCCTGAATCTGTCGAGCCCATGGCGTGTTCTGCAAGTGTAATGCAGACGCGCTGCGCAAAGTTAGTTCTCCCAGAGGCCGCATTCCGATGGAGACGGAATGCAAGAATGCTCGTGTAAATACTCTCGTTGAACGTTAAAGAACCCTAGCTGTTCGAAGATATTCCGTAGCCTTCCAGTATACGGCGTGCCTCATAATCGCATTGTTGTTTTGACACGTAATGCACCACATTTTATTATATTCTATTTTACTTTATGCGAATTCGGGGACCCTCGAATCCCATGCGGATATCTTTGGCCTACCGGCCTGGGCTTTGACCAGGCCAATCAGTGACACAGCCATCTGTAGTGCGTTTTACCTCCGCTGACGCCGCACAGAGTTCGATATCGTAATAGAAGCAACGACAAATTGCGGGAAATAGAAATGCACATGGAAAAGGCTGCGGAGCACGACGCTGAGCCACCCTTTCAGAAATTTCCTTGGCGCACGGTTATACTTCTTGGTTCTCCAGATGGCTCGGACGCACACCCCACTATAAGAGGAGCAAATCCCGTAATTCAACCCCATTGCATGTAACCAATCATACACGCACGCCCTAGCGTCATAGGCGTGCCTACGGTTGCTGCCTATAGCCCACTGCGTTTTGCCCCGAAAACAAGTTGTTAGAGGGAAGATCCGAGCTTGAGAGCTATTCTTTAAGCTTTTTTCGCGGCGGTTTCTTTTGATTATGAGGTTTGCAAGTATATTGAGTGAACACCACTCGTTTCCTCCCTATTTGCAAGCACGTACAGAGGACGATTAATGCAAATTGGACGACACTAGACAGCTTATATACGCCATCATGCAGCTACAGCGCTCACACACAGATGAATGTGTAACCAAGAAATTGCATCCTGCACAAATCACACGCCGAGCTATGAATTGCCGCAGTAGGTCCCTCTGACTCAAGTTACGCATCGGGTACATGTTAATGTCTCGCATCACTTTCACCGACAAAGACATGCGCGCCGAACTCCTTAGCAACTGGCTTACGGACACTTCAGAGAAACGCTCGAGCACTTGCTGCTACAAAACGTCCAACGTACCGCAGATGTCGCTGTGTGTTGCTGAGCAAGCTTCAACAACATAATCCTGCGCAAACTGCGTGTAATATGTTTCAGTGGTGCATCAACTCGATATGAAACTCCTATAGCTGAACTGGAATTCTTGTCAATAACGGGACTACACACTATAGTCTCTAACGCTGGCACTCTGGGTGTTACTGTGTGATGTTTTCTTTTATTGTTTTCTATATTTTTTTCTTCCTTTATCTCATTCTGCTCGTTCTCTTTTTTTCTCTCCTGTTCAAGTGGTGCACATTTTATAAGACAACTGCTAGCTGGCATTTCTTTATCTTTGTGGTGGTTGTGTATATATATATATATATATATATATATATATATATATATATATATATATATATATATATAAGCATGGCAGTAGGTTTCCCCGAGGCCCTCAGTGAACTAGATGCGACACTTCGTTAACGTTTCGTTCAAATAAAGGGAAGATTACGAGTGATGCGTAGACGAAGCACAACATGTGTGAGTTACTTGCGACCTTTGCTGTAAATTACGTACGCCAGCTGTCCACAGCTTCATGACTGTGTTTCATGAACGGCGGGGAATTTAGCCCGTTATCTTTGGAGAATGATAACGGGCGCAAGAATCTCACGTTTACCGAACGTTGGGGAACACTATGCCCGATGTGCACGTGAAGTTAAATGTCTGGGAGTAAAATCAGCATTTGTAAAAATTAATTCTGTGCTCGAAAGCATTTTATACAGGTCACTTTTTTTAGACTACGCAGATATTTTATAAAGAAAGCCGTAAGGACGCAAACGTGGCGTTTTTGCTGAGGAGTTGGCCTCTAATAGCTTGATGACTAATGAAATGACTGATGAAAGCCGTAAGGACGCAAACGTGGCGTTTTTGCTGAGGAGTTGGCCTCTAATAGCTTGATGACTGAATAATTGGCCGCTAATAACGTAAGTTGCGGAAATATAATTAGCAAGAATTCCCTAATCAACCTTTAATTAGTGTCTTATAGGTACTTGTCCACGTGACCAATTGGAGGCAGTCATATTTTGTTGCATATCAATTTCTTTGTATTAAATAATCCTACCTAATTCGTAATATTTATCACTGAATATCAACGCTCAAAAAGAGAGAAAGCAAGGAGAGAAAAGGCATGGAGGTCAACCGGATGAACGTCCGGTTTGCGACCCTACACTGTGGGAAAGGGGAATAGAAAGAGGAAACGACGAAAATGGTGAGCACTCAGTGCATGTGGGAGGATGCACAGGGCCACTATCAGTGGTCCCTTTAACCAGTGGCCTTTGAGTAGTGTACTAGTGCACGAATCGTTTTTTGTGCCAGTGACGGGTGTGGCCACAGTCCAAGTATCTTTGACTCAGAGGACGGTCTTGAGTCCAGTCGGTTTGAAATTGTCCTGAGAGAGTAGTGTTGTATGTTGTAGCGAGGACAGATACACAGTAGGTGCTTGATGGTTTCCTCGCACCCACAGGAGTCGCGCAACGGGCTTTCGGCCATTCCCATAATATAGGAGTAAGCGTTCGTGAACGCCACTCCCAGCCACAAGAGACACAGCAAGATTATTTCGCCCCGGGAAAGTCTAAATAGAAATTGTAGCCGTAGCAGGGGGTCCAGCTTATGCAATTGTCAATTGAAAGCAGTTGAACTCCAGGAAGCTTGTGATTTTTTGCGTGAAAGCAGACGAAGTTGCCTGTCAGCATCCGTCCTCGCCAAAGGTATTGGGCGTGGCTGGGTGTCTTCGTGGGGGGACTTGGCAGCCCTGTCAGCAAAGTCATTGCCGGCGATGCCACAGTGAGAACGAATCCACTGAATTGCGCCTGGTTTCCTGAGCATGGTGGTGTACATCCCTGATGTCGGATATCATCTGCTCTTATGTTCTGCGATGTAAGGCAGACTTGATAGTGTGAAGAGGTGATTTAGAGTCACAAAATGTAACTAATTTCTGTGCCTGATCTTCGGAGACATAGGTCATATAGGCATGGAGAGCTGCAAGTTCTTCCTCCCTGGATGTAGTCATGTGTGACACTTTGAATTTAACTGTAACCTGCTTTGATGGTGGTACGAATGCGTCAGTTGTGCTGGTAGGTGAGGTAGAACAGTCGGTATACATATGTATGCGGTCGTGATAAGTGTGGTGCAGCAATAGGAATGTCAGTTGCTTCAGACCCGGTGACGGATGATTGGCCATCTTCGTAATTCCTAAAATAGCAAAGTTCACTTGAGGCTGTCACAGGCACCACAGGGAGACGGAGGCTACGCCGCCTGTGCATAAGATGATGGCAAGCACTCTTGATGAGAGCTAATAACTCTTGAAAAGATCGCTTGAAGTGTCTCGGCTGGTAGGGAAGCTGAGTGATGGTCGGGGATCCTTGGAAGATGGTGAATGTGGGCTCTGAGATAGTCGACAGCTACATGTGTCTGGATCATATGGTCTCATGTGATGGCAATTGTTGCTGGTGTTGAGGTGAATCGAGGCAGCCGTAAATACGTGAGTAGGGCTTGACCTCATATGCTCTCCAGGTCGCGAATGTTGGTTTTGCATGTATTTGACAAAACTTAAGACTGTAACGCAGGAGTCCCAGTACCCTGTACAGCTGAAACATAGTATGGACTGGTGTACCGCATGTTTTCCCGCAGACAAATTTGAAGGCCTGTAAAGCTGAAGTGGAGAATGGACTGGTGTACCCCATGTTCTCCGCAGACAAATTTGAAGGCCTGAGAAATGTCATTCAACTTCTACTTCGCATAGGCGCCGTGAGGGCTTCACAAGAGGTTGCGGTCAATGATGACACCCAGAAAGCGATGCGTGTTAACATAGAAAATAGCTTGACCATTGATTGAAACGGGATCCAACGACATTTGTTTGCGCGCGTATAGGAAACAAATGTGCACTTTTCCGTAGACACACTGAGGCCTTGTTCTCGGAGATAAGAAGCAATCATGGTTGCTGCCCACTGGACCCTGGCCCGCACCAAGGCGAGAGTCACCGCAGAGGCTCAGATGAAAATGTCGTCAGCGTATATTAAAACATGAACGGTCCGCGGTCTCTACTCAGAAAGTCTTACCAGGACGAAGTTGAACAATATGGGGCTCGACACCCCAACCTGCGGTACACCACGGCAAATGTAACGTACCGAAATCGGGCTATTTTCGCTCTGTAAGAAAAAGCACCTCTCAGTCAAGTAGTCCCGAATCCATTGATACATCTGGCCACCAACTTACGCAGCCTCAAGTGTGTTCAGTGTACCTCATGGATGACGTTGTCGTATGCTCCTTTTATATCTAGAAAAAGTGCCGCTGATAGGCACTTTAGGCTTTTTTTGTTAATTTGGACACAGATAACAATGTCAATGACGTTGTCGATGGACGGGCGACTTCGACGAAAGCCCGTCATGGCGTCTGAATAGATGTTGAATCGCTCTATGTACCATTCCAAGCGAGTAATAATCATTCTTTCCATTTTTTTGCCGATGCAGCTCGAAAGCGTAATCGGACGATATGATGATAGACCAAGCGGAGACTTTCAAGATTTCAGAATGGGGATCAAGCGGCTCGATTTCCATTGTTTGGAAACGACACCATTGTGCCAAGACTCATTGTAGTACTTGAGCAGCTCACCCCATGTGTCATGTCCAAGGTGGCATAGGGCAACGTACGTTGTGTAATCTGGTACTGGTCGAAGAACTCCTGCAAGTCGCCAGCGCAGCGTCGAGCGGTCGGAGCGAAAATGGCGCGTTCATTTCTGGCACACGTGCCTCAGGGACCTGTCTCAGTGCTGCATCAGTAGGGATGACCACGGACCCAGCAACCCGCTCACTCAATTCCTCGGCCACTTCAAGCGCAATGCAGGCAATATCTAAAGCGAGCTTGCTGCGCTGGTATACGCCAGCAGCAAAAGCCCCGTGACGAAGTCTGGGACGAAATTTGAATGATGAAACGTCGCGGAACATGCTTGGTAGGCAAAAGTTGCATGTGTCTCAATCTGCAGGGACTGGCCGCGTCGTCCTGTTTCAACCTTCGTCGTTCTTTTCGTCACGGGGGCGTTTCCGTCTGACGCAATAGAAGGCCAGAAGTTTCTGTGCTCCAGGCGTAGTCGATTTCGATATTGCCTCGATTGCAGCGTTGAAATTTGACGACGAATGTCTCGTGCCGTTTTCGAGATTTTTCAGAGATGGCTGTCCACTAAAATGCAGCTGCCTCAAAATTCCAAATATCGTGCCTAAACAGTTTCTTTTCGCGTAGACCCCACCCCCCCTCTCGTGTAGTTGGTTGAAGGTAGGCGCTGCCTCTCCCAACCCTGCCCAGATACGTCTTACGGGTGGCGGTGCCATTCCTGAGCATGCGCAGACAAGATTTTTGTCTGCATTCTTTTTCGCCACTGTGCGACCTTTCAGTTGATAGTTGGCGTTTGTATTGTTTCTTTCGTCTTCTTGTGTCCTTGTCTGCACACCTAACTTTTTCTTACATAAATAGACCTCAGGGGTGTTATAAAAAAGATCAGTAGCAATTTTGTTACTGTTCTGAAACTCGGGTTAATAGTTAATATATATATATATATATATATATATATATATATATATATATATATATATATATATATATATATATATATATATATATATATATATATATATATATATATATCGTCACTGTGGCGGACACGGTAAATCTAATGTATGCCACAAATTAATTATTGAACCCTTGTTTTCTCTCTACATTATGGCTAATGTGCACACGAAGGTAAAGGTATGCGGTTTGGAGTGCGGCCTTGGCCTTTACTAAGAGTTCCCCAAACAATTGCTTAAAAGCGTTAAGAGCTAGTAACCTCTCAACTGGTTTGAGGTATAAGCGGGGAACGTTTTAAATGGCGTGGTTTAATTGCAGGCAACTTAAATAATTAAAGCAAGTACTGGAAACGAAAAGCTCCACTGTAAAATCGGATCTGATTTTGCAATGTCACACAATATCGCTGTCTTTTTTTTTCTTTTTTTTTTATTGCAGACCTTTACGTAATATGAAGAAAACTCTGTGGTGGTGTTTAACTGAACGTTTACTTTCAATAGAAGGAGTAACTTATGCAATCAATACTGTTTAATGGAAATGCTAGCCGCAATATTTCAATTAATGATATTTTAGAAACTTCGGCACACTCAGGAAAGTCAAGTAAACGCTTCTTTTTTTTTCATTTGTGCATTTAGAAGGTTCCATCGCAAGGCAAGGCACAACTAGAACGTAATCTTCCTGACTAAGGCCTTTGACTTGCTGGAGCGGCAGAAGTAGCAGTTTTCACGACAGCAAGTACCACAACTATCATAGGAAACGCAACACTTTGCAAACACATCAGCAGTTTCCAACAAAACAAATAACTATCGTAACTAATACAATTGTTCGAACACACATACAATTGCAAGCAGGTGTTACTAGTAACAATAAAGTATAAATCACACAATATTACTTTTATAACATCACTGATAACACTGAACAACGAAAAGAAACGTCCTTAGCATTCACCAAAGACTTAGAAATCCTCAGAAAACATGTATTGTATTGCAGATTTATATCCGCGAGTGGCCTAACAATTTCAGCCTTGGTCTACAATGTCAGTGTACATGTCACATAATCTCATTCCATCTTCAGTAGTTTGCGTGCCGTAATTTCTCCTAGGTTTTTTCATTGTTAGCTAAGTGTTACGTAGACTGTATCCTGTGTTCCTGTTTAATTGTAGCTACTTGTAAATTTCTATAGACTTTGCTGGAGACCTCCGTAAGCATGTGCACGTATGCATTTGTCCCGCAAGTGTCTTTAGCACTGCGAAAATTATCATGTATATCATGTATATATTAAAGAGCCTATGTATTTCTCCAAAGAATTGAGTAGCTGAATAGCTCGCCGCTGTAACGGAGCTAGGGTGGCTAGAAGACACCCTAACGGAGACAGGCTTTCTGTCTCTTTTGATACCATTTCCCCCACACTACAAACAGCAGCGCAGACATGAATGTACAAGCGAAAAATACAGTAGTCTCAAAAGCCTGACAGGCACTAGGTATCAGATCCACTGTAACAAATTGATAGAGCTCGCAACGTTTGTGCGTACATTAATTATGTGCTCTGTCCAATTGAGGTATTTATGAAACGTAACACAGAGAAAAGAATGTTTTTTAGCATGTTCAAGCTATGAGTCAGAATAAGTTTCACGCCTTCCCGTTTTCCTTATTTTCTGAGCAGAAAAAAAAAGCCGTAAGCTTTTTCTTTTTCATCTTTAAATAAAGCTGATTCGGGAAAACCAGTTGCTAAGGCCTAGTATCTGATGTTGCTGTAACTTCCATTTCCGGAATTCTGCTGCTGAAAAAAAAATTTGTGCCATCAACACCCTATATTATTTCAACCCTTGTGGGAACGTTTATTACGTCTTTTACGTAAATAGTCAAAACAATGGCCTTGGATGGAGCCCTGTGGCACACTATATTTGAGTATGCCCTTATCAGATCCGTATCCCTGCAAGGAAGTGAAATTGGAATAGAGGCTCAAGTTAATTACGCATGCACCTGGGCATTACGGATGCACTACGGATGCAATTACGCATGCACTAAAACAACCGTTAGCCAAATACAGCAAGCTGCGCTTGTTATTTATCTTATCTGTTCGTTCTTTTATCATTTCGTGAACAGAACTCGGGGCGTAACAAGAGATTTTCTTTCTCGTGCGAAGCAAATCGAAGCTAAACCTTTCGCTGTTGTCAGCAAAAGTGAGCTTTTATTCGCTTCAAAAGAAGGTTGTAGCTCACAGTGACTGAGGCAAGGACACAGGAGAGGCCAGGAGGGTTCCATGGCAGCCATCAGGTGACAGCAGGCATATATACGTTTTCCAAAGCACCGGCCGTCAATATCTTCGACCCGCCTGTAGGCGCCCTCGAACCGATTGCTTTTTACGGCGCGACCATCGATCGCGAGCTGTTCCTTCTTCAAACACTTCTTTCTCTTTCTTTTCTTTTTCTATCTCTCGTCTAAGTCGGCGCGTCACTTTCTCGATATAAGCGCTACTTTCAATTTGGTGCTCGAATGGCCTTTCAATCCCGACTGCGCAAGCCATTGCGAACCGAGCCATAACGCCAAAGCGGCGGTATGTAATATGCACTGGATTGCAGATCGTTAAAAAAACAAACGCAATCATCGGCACTCAAGCATTCGAAGTAGCTTATATTTTGCACAAATGCTGCAAACTATTTCTTTATTAATAAAGTTGCGCGACGACACAATGTGGTCGAATGTATAGAGGAGCTTCATTCACAAACAGCATGCAACTAAGCATACTTATGAAAACCAGCCGCTCAATAGAAACAAAGATTCACAGACTTCGGATTTGGAGCAAACCATATACTAAATTCTTCTCGTGCAAGATGGGACAACACCGACAGCGCTGTATGCTCTTGTGAGAAGGCCGGTTAAGGCGTATAACACCTGCTATAACTATACTAGTGAAATAACGATACTGACCATAAGAGGCTGTTTGCAACGACACATGCTCCGGATAGGAAGTCAATATCACTAGATAAATCTTCAGTGCATGGCCGTCAGGACACTTGCAACACAATGCAGCACGCGCATTAGTATAGTTTCTTGAAGAGTCCGAAATATCTCAAAGTTATTAAATTTTACTACAGCGCTCCGATCACGACACTGTATTTGTCGGAATGTTTCATTTTATGAAAATCTTTTCATTGATAAGTGTTTCACGTATTCGGTCATATTATCGTGCTCTTGAGGTTCCTCTGCGTGTGTTTGTGTGCGCAGAGTTTTCCACAAACGAGGACCGACCGCAGTGCACACGTAAACATGAATACTCGGACGCTTGTGAAGTGATCAGAAACAGTCGCTTTTCGTTGTGCGTATGTGAACCTTAGAACTGTCTTTTCTCAATTCGTTGCGTGATGTTTTCTATTATTTTCTTTTTTTTTCGATCTCATCCATGGATTAACAGTCACCAACAGCTCCTTGCATACGCTAATGAAACAAATGCAAAACGCGCTTTGTACCAGTCACCTTTCTTTTCGGCTGGACAAATTCTTAAGGTTTCATCAGACTAAGTAGTAATAGCGTGCCTCTTATAAGAATAGACAGCATTGACATACTCTGACAATTGCACCGACTGAAATCAGAGACCTACGCGGGTTCAAAAGCTTCGGGGAATCCGCAAACAAGATATATATATATCTTTATTTTATTGCACCGCCCGCGTCTGCAATATTGCATTGCACTCCGGGATTGCGATTCTAAGCAGATAAGGAAAGCAATAAATCCGCCATCAATAAATCCATGCCCTTTATGTCAGGCATGCCTACGCTAATTCTATTCTCGAGGCTAATGATTCACAAAGAACAATGCCTTTTTAGTTAAGCAACGCGTTACGATCGCGTGCTCAAAAGGTGCCAGCGTGGCCCGAATGCTTAGAAAAAAAGATGCCATAGACTTCAAAAGAATTCCCAGAGTTTCACTTGAAAGAACCACCCATTCTACAGAGAAAATATATGGCTGTCACGAAAGAAGGGTATAGCTGTATAAACAAGGGAAAGGGTATAGCTGCTTCTTTTCTCCCTCCTTACAAGAACTGCACCTCCGAATTACGTCGTCGTAACGGCGTAATTATCGAGAAACAGTTACCATAGTTCAGCTTCAACGAAACTGATATTGAGTGTGTCGGTCAAACTTTTCTCTGTTTGCAAAGTATTTTTACGGCGTCCTCATCGTAATGTGCCCTTCGAAGATAAAACGACTTAAAGTTACTCATATTACACAAGACGATGAGCAAAACGAGAACAAGGTGAATGCAGGAGCCAACGTTTCGACAAGTGGGCTTTTCTTCAAGGCGACATATACTTTCCTCGCCATAGTACATATATGTGGGGTTCTACTAAAGGGGAGTGGGCGTAAGGCGGGTGGGTTCGGCAACGAGCGAAGGTGTCTTAGCGGCAAGGGTGTCGAATTGTGAATAAAGGAGTGCTGTGCACAAGGCCAGTGACATGGCCGTCTGCCAATCACGTGTCAACGGCGTGCACAGCACCCCTCTCTGAGTGGTCGCAGTGGTCGCAGTGGTCGTGGGCTATCGTCTCTCTGAAAGCGAGAATAGAAGGAGCGGCAGAAACCGGTGTTAGAGAAAAAAAAAAACAAGAGAAAATATTGAAAGGGAATAAATACCCAAATAAAAGAAAAAAAGAAAAAAAAGCATGGAAAGAAAGGAAAAAAAACACTAAGCAATCAAACTAAGTGTTCTTGCCTATAGCTTGAAATATAGCATAGCGAATGGATGCTAAGGCTCCCTTTGAAACGTTTACACCTATTGGTTGCAATGGCTTGAATTTATGGATAAGGTATGGTTCTCTGTATTTTCTTTCTCGTTCAGAATGGAACTTTGACTGTAGGATGTAGAGTTAGGTTCATCAAGGTTGTGCCCTGGCTGGCTGAAATGCTCGGCGACGGCTTTGGGAAGCTTTTTAGCTGTGTCCGCACGATGTCCGTTCAATCTGACGTTCATTGATTGTTCCGTTTCATCAATGTCTTGTTTCTTACGGAAGGAGCATTCGAGCATATAAATCACATCTGAACTTCTACAAGTAAAGCTAGGTTTGACTTCGTGTCTATAACTATTTGCGGTGCTTTTAAGTTTAATGTCACTTTGAAGGCGCCTGCAGGTTTTGCACCTGGGGCGACAACATGCTTTTATTACGGGGGAATGGTGTTGGCTGGCTTTAGAGTGCACTAACATGTCTTTAAAGTTCATGTTGCGGCAATAGGTAAACCTTGGTATATCCGGGAACGCTTTTCTCAGACGCTGGTTACTTGATAATATTGGGTGGCGTTTTTTTGGGATGTTGTTTACGTTTGGGAGTGCCTTAGAATATTTTGTTATAAAGGCTGGTGGCCTGTGATATTCTGGTGTAGGCTGTCTCTTTGCTAATTCCGACTGTCTCTCCAACCTTGACGCGACATCATAAGCTCTATCGAGAGCAACTTGTCGATAGTTTCTTTCTGGTAGCGTTGTTTTAAGGTCATTTAGGTGGTGGATATAATCGTGGTATTCGCTGCAGATTCTTCTTATTCGTTTCGCTTGTCCGACAAAAATTCCTTGCTTGGAGTGTCGCGAGCAATATTTAGACTGTTGTAGTCTAAATATTGCTGGCTATCCGTAGGCTTCCAGTAAAGTGTCGTTCTCGGTTTTCCATTTTCTATGTAGACCGTCGTGTCGAGGAAGTTGATCTGACTAGGAGAGTGGTGATCAGTAAATTTAATACTCGGGTGAAAGTGATTGACATGGCTAATTAAGTCGGTTAACGCGCTTGTGCCGTGTTCCCATATTATAAGTATGTCTTCAATGTAACGAAAATAGGTGTGGGGTTTCAACTGTAACAGTCATCACTCGCGACAATGCAAGCAAATAATTTTTGTCGGACAAGCGAAACCAATAAGAAGAATCTGCAGCGAATACCACGATTATATCCACCACCTAAATGACCTTAAAACAACGCTACCAGAAAGAAACTATCGACAAGTTGCTCTCGATAGAGCTTATGATGTTGCGTCAAGGTTGGATAGACAGTCGAACTTAGCAAAGAGACAGCCTACACCGGAATCTCACAGGCCACCAGCCTTTATAACAAAATATTCTAAGGCACTCCCAAACGTGAACAACATCCTAAAAAAATACCACCCAATATTATCAAGTAACGAGTGTCTGAGAAAAATGTTCCCGGGTGTACGAAGGGTTACCTATCGCCGCTACAGGAACTTAAAAGACATGTTAGTGCACGCAAAAGTCAGCCAACAGCATACCCCCGTAATAAAATCATGTTGTCGCCCCAGATGAAAAACCTCCAGGCACCTTGGAAGTGACATTAAAATCAAAAGCACCGCAAATAATTATAGAATCGAAGTCAAATCTAGCATCACTTGTACAAGTCCAGATGTGATTTATATGCTTGAATGTTCCTTCCGTAAGAACCAATATATTGGTGAAACGGGACAATCAACGAACGTCAGATTAAACGGACATCGCGCGGACACAGCTAAAAAGCTTGATAAAGCCGTTGCCGAACAACTCAACCAACCAAGTCCCAACTTCGATAAATTTAAACTCTACACCTTACAGTCAAATTTCCGTTCTGAACGAGAAAGAAAATACAGAGAATTATACCTTATCCATAAGTTCGAGACATTGCAACCAACAGGCGTAAAAGTTTCCAAGGGAGCCTTAGAATCTATTCGCTATGCTAAATTTCAAGCTATGGGGAACCAGCGCTGGCCAGGAGGCGCTACGACATTTTTCATGCGTTACTAAAATATGCTGAAACCGTCCGATAGGGAGGCTACGAAGATGGCACGACATATTTAGCGATAAGAAACGTGCGTCTGTATCAATGTTTGTCTAGCCCGATGCGGCCAGCCAAGTTCTGTCCATGGCCATGCGCGCTGCGTAGAGCGCATGCGCTGCTACGTCCTAGCACGTCGGTTCCCTGCCGTTTGAGGAGCCGTGAAAAGTGTGACTCAAGACAATCGGTGAATTTGCTGACACGAAATCACTGCGTGTGCTACTGGAAACTGTGTCTACCGCTCGCTAGGCTGTGTGTTACGGCGCTGCTGTCGGCACGCGAAGCTTCAGCGCTGGTTGCCCATATGGCAAGAACACATAGTTGGGCTGCTCAGTGTTTTTTTTCCTTGCTTTGTATGCCTTTTTTTCTTTGTTGCTTTCATTTATGTATTTATTCCATTTCAATATTTTCTTTTAGTTTTTTTTTCTCACTAACCCTGGTACCTGCCGCTCCTATTTTCGCTTTCAGAGACACGATAGCCCACGACCACTAGCGACACAGGTAATGGACGGGTGCTGTGCACGCCGCTGACACTTGATTGACAGACGGCCGTGTCACTGGCCTTGTGCACAGCACTCCTTTATTCACAATTCGACACCCTCGGCGCTAACACCTTAGCTCGTTGCCGCACCCACCGCCCTAACGCCCTCTCCCCTTTAGGAGAACTCCGCCCATATATGCTATGGCGAGGAAAGCATATGTCGCCTTCAAGAAGACAAGTTCACTTGCCGAAACGTTGTCTTCTGTTCGATCTTGTTCCCGTTTTGCTCATCGTCTTGAATTTCCATCTCCAGCCCTTCCCCTCTTTTCCCTTGTTTTACGCAAGTCTCCACCCTCTCCCTCTTTAGCGAGCCCATTGAAAAGCGATATGAGCTTTAAAAAAAAAGAAAAAAAACCGTTACAGTGGCGTAATTCAATTCGTGAACGTGGGCAACGCGCAAGCGTATCGGTGCTATTCGCTTTTTGTGCATAGAGCAGATAATGTTTGAAAGGTGATTCGATTGCGTAAGTATGGCGGGTTTTTCAAGGCTTATTCTTTATTTTGTATGTTTTACGCCCATTCTTAGATTTTTATAGAGTACCATTAGGAGAGACGGTAAGGCACTGCAAGAAAATGCACAGTCTTTATTATTTCAGGAAATTAGGTATAATGCTATTCACGTTATCAATTTTCTCCTTATTCCTCTTCTGGAGACTCCTGGCCCGCTGAGGCCGCGCCTTTAACTGGATTTGTTCAGCTCCTGCCACTCCGCTTGGCGACGACGTCCGGGTCGGTCATCTCGCGCTCCTGCCTACCGCCGCGCCGCTTCCGTCACAGCTCCGTCTTTCTCACTCGGCGCTCGGCCTCTCGATCACGAGACGAACCCACTAAGGCCAGACGTACACAACTCTTAGGAACTTCCAGAGGAGGCCATGAACCCAGCGCGCCTCCGCATACCCTCCTCTCTGGTGACGCTTCGCCTCCTTTCTCCTTCCCCGCTTCGCTCAACGTCACCGAAGCTTTCCTCTATACTCCTTCTCCCAATTACCTTGCAAAACTGCAGAAGGTACGATGCGCACGCAAGCAATATCTTGGCGCAGCGGTATATAGTTCCGCGCGTAATTGGCTGCCTATTGGCTGCACTAGAGATATATTTTTCTTAGCTACATGATGCCGTACAGCTACACGTAAAACGTTATGGCCTTTGTGCATACATGTCGCATGACAAGAATTACTGTGCCTGTTACCGCCGGTAAACGTAACAACCACCCCGTGGCCCAATATAATTAGGTCACGGGACCATGACCACCTATAGCAACATGGCAACGCCGACCCCCGCTTCATTCCGCATTCGCGCTTGTTACTGGCTCTCCGTCCTGCAAGCAAGAGACAAATAGCAAAATCCGTCATCGCTAAGTCTCATCACCAGCTGAGGTCAAAACATTAGGTATGTTTTGTCGCAAATGTTGAGAACGGCTGTTTGTTTTCTCGCAGCTAGGACTACAGACACGGCACCGAGCTCTGATACTAACGCGATAGCGTTAAGGGCCCGTGACGCAGAAAATCCCACGTCTGCGTCAACCATCGCTTCGGCAAAAGCCATATCGAACCACGCATACCTAATCACGCATACCCAGCCACGGAGGCCCTCCATGTAGTGCAACGAAGTTACTGAACTGATTGAATTTCTCAAGCTAAAATACATGGAAGAATCATAAGTTATTACTTACACACAAGCTACAGACATGATAGCTCTCGGATTGTAATATGATTACAAGAGAAAATACAGTTCTGTTACGCGGAAACTCAAACAGAAACGCCTTTTCCAGCGTTTTTACCTAACATAGACCGGCCACGGCATCGGAGATTTGCGCGCGCTGGTGCGCGCAAATATCGGAGACCAGGAAGTGGCACTCTTGGTTCCTTGAAACACCCCCGGACGGCGCTCCATATGGGCCGCATTTCTACCAGAAAGCTTGCCTTCGTGCATAGCGTTCGCCGCCAGCGTTTCCCGGAAAACACTACGCTTACATAAGGTGCATTTGCTGGGAAGCGTGAGAAGCAGTCATGGATGGTTGAATGCTATCGCGTTCCGCTCTTAAAGGCGAAGTTTAGGCGTCCTCCAAATTCTGGTTTGATTTCCAGTTAGCAGATGGCACCACACCATTAGCATTGGTGATGTCTTGAGGCCTAATTGTTCACTGCATCAATAATTTATTAGCACGCTCTATAGCATGGTACGTGATGACGTGCGCGAGCGAACACCGAGTAGACGCCGAGCAGGCTCAGTGCCGCAGGTGAACATTTTATGAGGGCATTTGCCCTCATACTACTTGCTAAAGAGGCTGCAAGGTAACTGCAGGAAAAACGTTCAGGTGAAGCGAAGCCCCGCTGTCGCGTACATATAAAGGAAGCTCACGGTTATCGCGTCAAAACATTTTTGCGTCAATCCATCAGCCATGGAGCATGTACCGAGATGCTGGCAAGCAGACGCTAAGCGCACGACGCGGCGCGGATGAGCACGTCTCAAGGGGCATTCGGACTTACTATTGGTTAAGAATTCGTGTAGCTTCCATAGTGCTGCATAGTACTACTGAGATAGAGTTTAGGTGACGTTGCCTTGCCGTGCGCTGAGCGCACTCCTCCGTACTTTCCATGGCGCGCGACCTCCAGGCGCTTTCCTTCTCCGTCGCTCACTTCCCTCGCGGCGACACAGATTAGCTCGCCTATTTTACAGACGGGGCATGTACGCTTGCTGGTGAAAGTATCGGCGTTCGAATCTTGAGTGGGGCGTTCCCAGTTAAATTTACAATCTGCGAAGCTGTGCACTTTGCCTGAACAGGAGAAATTAATAAAACATTAGCACGCAGAAGCTTCCCTTCATGAATTCCAACCACCTTTCGCGTTATTCTTCTCTTTTTGTGGATTCCAATGTCTTTCATTTTCTTTCTATTGCGAAGCTTTCTGTGTTTCACTGATTCGTCCGTGAGCGCCGTAAACTCAGTGCATGAAAGCCAGCTTACCCATCTGCGTAGAAAGCGACAGTTTACATTCGCAGTTGTACTGATAAGAACAATGGGAACAAAGTCATGCGCTTGACCAATGGAAAAACGCCATGCTACCCAGACGAACTGTGTATATCTGCATTGCATTACGCGCGTCACGCAATGCATTTCCGGCCGTCACCATGGATATAGCCGCGGGTGCAGCGTACGGCAGAAGAGCCTGTCGTACGCGTACGTAAGCGCATGTGCGATCATGCCCGTAAGGCTCATTTCATGTATCAGTAACAGCATGCAGAAGCCATGCGTCTCCGTCGACAATCCGAACTGAGCGTGCGCATCAACGAGATCGAAGCCAGACGTCGTCTCTGCACTCATCCCGATGTTCGAAACCGGGAGAACGCGGCCAAACGCCAGCGACTCGATGAAGAACCACCTGCAGGGACGCAACTCTTCAGGGTGCCACACAGTAACTTCCAGGTCTTCTACTACCTCGAAAACTGCCTAGCGCCGGATTGAGCGGCACCGTTATAATACTGGTGGGTGCCGGATGGTGGATTTCGAACGAGCCGCCTCTCTTAACTGGGGCGGACGCCCAAGCGTAAGGATTGCTGAAGTGAAAGTGAAAGTTCTTAATGCCATTACACCTACTGCGAGGAGTCCTAAAGTTAAGCCTGTTTATTTGCGCGTGACAGTTTCTGCCTGCGTGAGCTCGTTCCTGCGTGCCCTTTAATGTATTGCGCTATTTGTTGCATAAAGTTTTGCGTGCTTTAAGTGGCTTAGAAGGGATTGCCCATGCGCGCACATCGTTTTATTTTAAAACGCAAACTTTCAGATGGAAGTCTTTTCGGACTCCACCAGAAGATCCGTGTCAACTTCGTAGTATTGAGTGCGATAACAGCCTTCACACATATTTATTCTTAAAAACAGTAAAATAAATGAATAAACATACACACTTCGTGAAATGCTTTCTCGTCGCTAGGTAATCCTCATTTTTCGCGCTGGCATAAATAGTACAATTAAAGCTGCAACAATCAATTTGGCAAAAACAATATTTCTGTAAGTTTAAATCTAGGGGAAAAAGTTCCGCGGCGATTCAGCCTTTAATGCGAGAGAATTGCGTTAGAATCGCGTCACCTTTCTTTGAGAACCCGGATCCAAGTTTCAAACCGCATTCACCACTCTGCAACGTGTTGTTCAGGAAAACACGTCCCGAAACACGCCCTATCTCTTCGAGTAGCGAAGCGGTATTGACGGTGCTCCGAAGCAGGCCACCGTCAGTTGCACTAAAACAGTATACGCATACACACATACCCGTTTTCTTATTTGACACACCTAACGCTGACGCCTTAGAACAGCCTCCGCAGATTTTTGCCTATCCGAACAAGTCCCAGGTGAAAAACAGTGAAGCTGTGCAATCCAACAACCTGAGTGCACAAACGCTTCCCCTGAAGTATATAAGGGTCTGTTTGCTGGCTTTTCTTAGTAAATGGGTGTTGGTGGTGAAAACATTATTAATACGAAAGCATTATATGCTGCATTACGCGAAAACCCATCGGCGTAGACGGTGTGACCGAAAGATGGTACCAAGAGTGTCAGACGCCGCAAGGAGTAAAAACGCGCCGAAAGATGCTCGCATTGACGTCAAATTTCTCACGGAGGTTCCTGTAAAAGATCACCATCCATTCCTCTCTGTGAGAGCGGGTGAACAGCGAAGCGGTTTAGCACACGACATAGAGGTAACACAGGATTTTGAACGAAGGTACGAGCTCCTTTACTGTCTTGGTCGGCGGCCATCGTGACGAAAGGTACGCACACACATATTTATTAGAGTACTTTGGCTGAGCGTCCTTACGGTTCGCTTTACTCCGAGTTGCCCTGCTAAGCCACAGCGGAGTGGCCGGCGATTTTCACGTTTTAGTTATGCGTTTAGCGTTGCGGAGCAGACCTTTCGTAGTTGCTGCGCCCTTTGGCCAAATTCAGCGTAAGGAAACAAAATAAAAACACCCATAGATCATTTTTATAAAGCAAAAGAAATATATATATATATATATATATATATATATATATATATATATATATATATATATATATATATATATATATATATATATATATATATATATATGGCTCGTGACCGATCTATTTTAATCATTGGAAAATAAGGCGCCGTTCTGGGAACGCAACGCGATAGGCAGAGAGCTCGCATTCCGCATCCAATTCAATCCTTTCTGACGCCAACGTGCTGCACAGCGCGCACCACATCCTCCCACGCTGCAAGGCTTTCAGATGGCTCAGCTCTTGCAACTTCTTTTAGCAAACATAAATCTTTGTCTATGCAAAATCGTTTTTGTGGCTTGCGCTGCGCAGACGAACATAAAGGCGTGGTTGCAGCGCATGGCGCTCCGCTCAGATGCTGAGCTGAGCGGAGCGTAAAAACGCCAAACACTCTATCGTCATTCGCTTGGACGACGGGACGGCGAAATTAGACACGCATGACGTTGAGACGGGACCGCCACTGCGGGCGAGCGAAGGAAATTGGTTACGCAAGCGCTTGGAGCGCCCACAGAAAGAGGGCGGTGCGGGCGCACACATGGCCGACGCGGGTCGGCCTGTTGGGTTAGAGATAAGAGTTTCATACAATATTTACTACAAGGGATTCTGACGCTAGTGTCCACGGCTGCCAGATTGGGCTATTAACAGCCAAATTTGGCTACTGTTATGCGGGTTGGCGTCGAAAATTTCAAGTTGGTTACTTGGCTATATTTGGGCTATTTTTGTCTAAGGGACTTCCGAGTCTTGAGGACCACGTCAACACTGACGAAATTCGGGAACGCTGGTTTATGAAAGCCCGAAGCTCACTGCTGCTAAAAAGATAAGTAGGCAATCTCGAATATTGTGTTTTTAGGCAATGCTGGCGCTTGGAGGATGGCGTTAAGTCATGGCTGCCATAGTTATACGTCATTTCAGCACTAAGCTCAATTCTTTTTGTTTTGGCTTTGATGCCACCTGCTGCGAATTCACGCGTGGTTCAGTAAAAAAAAAAGAAAACGGTGGTGCTGACAGTTGTCGGGTGCGTGTTCTATGCCGGCTGCCATATAGGAAACTATTATGTGGACTTACACAACAGCTCAAGTATTCGCACGCATGTCGTGGCGTGTAATTTCCACCCATGGTCCTTTCAATGTTTATCAACGGTTCCTCGAAGCCTATTGCTTGGTTTGCCCGCAAATCACCGCTTTATTTATTTACTCAGTAACTTCACGAACAAAATCCGCGTCACTATAACTGACAATTGTCGCTCCTGCACTGTAAACGGAAATAACTCCGAGGTGGGAGTATAACCCTTGTCCTCTAGCGACCCCCCGGTTCGGAGTTTATTTTGCTCCGTATGAGCGGAGTAGAATTTTTACTCCGTGCGAGCGGAATTCTTGCGTGGAATTATGGGAGTTTTTTTCCTGTCTTTTCTTTCTTTTTTGCTTTGCAATGGACGGAGTTTTTTCGAGGTGCAACGGGAGTATAAAAAGAGGCATCGCGTGAGTTTGCGCGAACATCTTTACATACAGAGGCTGCTGGTCCAATTTCGAAATATGCACACGAGACCGCGTCAAATTCGACGAAACAACTCAATGAAAGCACATATATCAGACATACATAACCATTTCAGAAACGCCCAATGCAGAAATTTGAAAGACACTCCACGTACACGCGATACTCAAGAAGCAACGGTGGCAGTATATATAGCCATGATACTGTGTGCCTCGAAACCGCCTAGGGAGCAGTTGTGCTGTTTTCAGAATTACGACGCAGATGCTCGTTCATACGAGATGTGCCTTTCTGATATTAACAGAATACCTTAATAAACACAAAACTGCTAATTCAGAATAGTGAGAGAAAAAAGTTAATGGCGTAAATTTTCACAATTAGCATGCCATTCTATGAGTGCTGGAGCGACTTCGCACACTGCCGGCGTTCGCGGCCAAAAAGTAGTGCGTTAGTTACAGTAAGCAAGAAAAATGTAAGTGCGTCTGCTTCATAGCAAAATAAAATGTTTGCGATATAGTGGTAGCATAGGAACAAATTATTACGTGTGAGCATGACCCGCAGCAGCCGACGTAATACCGAAAAATGCGCAGTCGTACATAACATACACCGCACTACTTGCTCCGCGTCCAAGCAATATCTCTCGGTTGTGAAAAGGAGCTATACATCGCTGTTCTGTAGAGTGATTCCTTAAACTCGGAGCCAGCAGGCATGCGTCTAAATCAATGTCTCGGATAGAACGTAATGTTAATGCAATATCGGAAGCAATGACGTGACCAAAACCTATATGCGCGATAACAATTCGATGCACATCTCTCAATAACAAGCTTTATTTACGGTACGCATACTTATGTCCTACCGTTTTTCTTCGGGTGAGAATATCCGTTCGCAGATACATAAAAACAGTTGCTTGCACTCCGATCTTTCTCACTGCCAACACAGCACCGCAACGAGCTTGGGGTACGCCATTCATGTGCGACTAGCACGGACGTCGTCGCTCGAACAGTGGCTGCTGTTGCCATTGCTACGCGGTCCTTTCAAACATTACACCGGACGTTGTCAACCCAAAAGGACATAAAAGTCGTATTTCCCGTAGTGAAGAACACAAGGCAGGGTCACGCAGCACGAAAACAGTCAGAACCTGAGCCGACATCACGAGCCAGTGAGCAGCTTCGAGGTATACCTAAGCCTTTTTCCGCACTTAAAAACGTTGCTCTTGCATTCATCGTTGTCAGCAAAGTTATCAGAGCTAACGTACTTGAAGCTGAGAAACAGCGAGCTTCAGCCATGCCTATAACACTCTCTGGAAGGAAATACGGGCAACAATTTGACGAAACGCTGTCACGGAACGACACTTCACAAATGTAAACAAACCGTCAGCCATGAGCACTGCCGACTCCGCCGAATGCGCCCGGTCGCTGGCGAGGCGCACAGCCTCATGGGAAGCGCCACGTGACCAACCTCTTTCGGCGGAGGGGAGTTTTTTAAAACTCCCTGTCGGAGTTTCACGGGAGAACAAGATTTTAAGCGGAGTAAAATCGCGTCATGTCGCCCTATATATAATACTCGCGCAGCTAGCCAGCGGAGTGAAACGAGGGAATGGCGCTGTTTTGCTCCCATACATCGGAGTAAATATTTGAGGAGGGGAGGTTTTAGGGCACATCACCTGTTAAAAACTCCCAGGTGGGTTTATTTTCGTTTACAGTGTGCTGTCTGAGCTTGTTTTGTCCTATATACTTGCACTGCCTCTTTCGAACGCAGCCTTCGAACGCGTGTTCAGCCAGGTGTTGTTGACAAAGAATGATTTGAGAAATCTCACGTCGAATAAGACATTGTGCGCTCTCCTTCACGTTAAGTTTGGTCTGGTGGAGAGTGGGGACTGCTGCAAAGACTTTGAGCCAGATGGACAATTTCTGTTGCGTTTCAACTCTTCAGTTCTATATGGTCCAAGTGGCAGTGGAAGTTAATTCAAACGGGGAGATTGTACATTTAATCCTTTTGCTTAAGTTCACTGTGTAAGAAGTATCAACTGGTACTCTAAGCAATGTCTTTTCTTTTGTTCTTTGTTGTAGTCAACGAGCTTTGCATCACGTGAAAATTGCGATTGTTTCATGGTACTTTTGAACACTGCATATTATTACAATGACAAGCTCTGTAAATATATAAAAGAAACGATGTTCGTCCACAATGATGATGGCAAGGCAATCAATGGCTCACCAAAGGTCGGTGAATGATCACCTTGTCAACGCCAGGATAATAACTCGTCGGTTTTAATACCGTACTCCTGTGACAATTTTTCCCCCTTAAACTATGTGCGTGCAAGTAATTGCATATATAGTTGGCTTTTAATATGCACGTATTTTGCGATCATTCTAAATCCTCTTTGTTCGTCTTACTAGTCATTAGGTTGTACTTGTTCCTGCGTATTTTCCAGCTCTGACGAGAAAAAAAAAGCATGCCTTCGATATACATAATGTGTGTTTGCGTTGCTGTTAATACGTGTATACTTTATTATTTTTGCACACATCGGAGTGCTCGTTCGGCAGAGTTCTTGCCAGTTTGTAAAGATAGTGTTATACTGACTTCTTATTCTTATGTATAGTGCTTAAATATGCTAGACAAAGGGGTTTACTTTGTATTTTAACTTCATGAGGGTTGTGCGCGACCCACGAAATCGACTTTGTGTGTTCCCTAGTGGAATTATATTTCCTTAATTTTTTTTTTCATGTTGCACTGAAAGTGAGGTAGTGAGGCCTCCTCGGAAATTTGGTAACACACGCATTCGTGCCTGCATTCAGAGAAACTTACGTACACGTTTTCATATTGCACGAAGCTCGCCAGTGAATCCCTGTTCATATATTGCGCAGTTCAACTCCTTTCGGGGTCTGGCTATTTTTGAGCTACATGTTGAGATAATTTGGAGATTTTTTTGTGGAGGCCAGCTGGCAACCCTGCTAGTATCTTCGAGAACCGCAATCGGGGCAGTTCAGTCAGCATGGGAATTATGGGAATCACATGACTTTGCCTGAACTTTATCTTTCTGGCTTCAAACAGCTCCGCGACATTGTAAATTCCTCATTTTCAACAAAGTACTATGTAATAAATAATTAAATCAACATTATTGAAATTGTCCGACGGCAGGATTCGAGCACAGTACCTCTAGCACAGAATCCCAATATTGAAACCATTACACCATGGACGCAGGCATCGACAACCGCATAGAACGCCCTTATGAATATCATGTGGGCAAGCCAGCGTGTTGAGTTGTTTGGCGCGTTTTGATTTGGCCACCTGGACAGATTGAGCCGCTGAACTTAGTAGGGATTGTGCCTGTTCGCAGAGTAGTCTGCACTTAGAAAGGTACAGATTGCTTTGAAATTTAGGGCGTGTTGGAATTATCGCCAGCGTCGGAGACAGTCGACGTAGACAGCTAAGGAGAGCGCTGAATCAGCTTCTAAGGTAAGTAATGGAACACGTTTCGAACCACGTGCAACGCCTGGAAGACGTATGGAAAACGCTTCTGTGACGTGACGCCACCTCACGGAGACAAAGAAAAAAATTATGTATTATTTATGTATATTAAGTTTTCCAGGCTGCGAACCTATGAGAAACGCGGCGTAACATACATTAAGACCACAGAAAAGCGTGTCTACGCTTTCTTGTGCGTAGACAACCTTCCTGTCGAGTTTTCCCATAGAGGAAGGAAAAATCTAGGAGGGGGCATTACGTCAGGCAGCCAGCCTTGGCAAACGAACGTTCCGCACGTGCGGAGCGTTCGTTTGCCAAGGCAAGGTTCGCTCCGCCAAGGTTCGCTCCGCCAAGGTTCGCTCCGCCAAGGTTCGCTCCGCACGTGCTGGGCCACATTGGTGGCCCAGCACGTGCCCACTTGCATCGAAACAATAATCGACGTTTGTTGAGACGTTTGGTTCCCAGTAGCTATGTCAGTAGTTTTTATTCGGTGCGCCTATGTTCGGCTGCGCTGCCGTCGCTCTGCCTGCAGAGCGGGAACACTAAAACCAACCGTGCACTTCCATGTACCATTACGTGTTGGGCCACCAGGTTTGGCTTCAGTAGCGATGTAGTATGCTCCCTCCTATCTTTCCCTCCTATCTCCCTCCTATCTCCTATCTTCATGAGTTCCCAAGCATCCGGCTCAGCCGCTAGCTCGTTTGGACAGAAAAGTAGCCTGCATCATTTTTTACTTCGATACTGTTTACGCGAAGCTGTCCAATTTGACGTCTTCGTGAGAACTGGAACCAGACTTAAGATGGCCGATGCACTTTGCCATCTACGGTGAGTTTGGAATTCAGCCATAAGGCAATGAAGACAGATAACCGTAATACTCAAAGCCACAAAAACGTCTGAAGCCGCAAGCACTAAGATCAGACAAATATATGTACTTTCCGTCATTATCATGGTGACTGCACGATCGCAGCACCAGAGTTTCCTCGAGTAATTATAGTATGAAACTATATAAGGCTATAATCCGGTTATTTTTGACCATCACTTCACGGCCAAGGCGAGGAGTAAGCACTTCGAGCGCATCCTTGGCCTCAGAAGATTCGGTCTTCTCCTCCATGGCGAGCTTCGAGCGGTCGCTCTCCGTATCGACCGCTCGGAGAGCGGTCGATACGTATCTTTCAAGCGTCGTATGGAGCCGGCACTTGGACCTATCGGAGGCAGTCCTTAGCCAGACACCCCGAGCAGGAGTATGCGCTTGTGCTGAATATTAACCAGTCCTCACTCTGCGGTGGGGAGCTCTCACTACACCCGTCTGGCCATACCTGATTCGTTGGTGGCAGCCGGGTGGCCCCCGCCACCCAGGTCAGTGTCCCCTGTGCGCGGCCTCATTTCCTACAGCCAGAGGCCTCGCCAACCACGTCAAGTGGCATGAGAAAGCGGGACGCTAGGGCACGCGCAGCATCCCGGCGAGCTCCGCAGCCTCCTCCTATTCAGCCTGGCCCTGGGGCTGGCTGCACTTTCAGCAGTGGCCCATCACCCGAGGAGCGGAGCCCTTCTAGGTCACTGGCGCCCGACGAGCCAGGACCTTCGCCTGGGGGGCTCTCTGCGACTGAAGGAGATCCTCTGTTGTCGCCGCTGCTTGATAACCCTGCTTCTACCGCTGGGGCTGTATCCAGTCCACCTGGCAGTGAGGCGACTACTGACTGCGACCAGCTCGTCCCGGATAGTGCTTCCGATGCCTTGCGAGGTCTCGAAGTCCAGGACAACATCAGCTCGCTTCGCGACCAGGCAGCGACGAAGCGATCCCTCCTCCAGGAGCCTGCTTCGCCTCAGGGATCGGAGAGGGCCATGGAGGTCTGGTGCGTGGCCATAGTCCTCGTGACTACAACGGTTCAATTGCCTCAGGTTTCCGGAGATAATCCTATGTGCCCCACCAACCCCTGCAACGCGAGGGATATCAAAAAGATGCGCAGGCGCCACCGGAGGCGAGCGACCCAGCTCATCCACGAAGGCCCATCCCGACTGTATCCCATCCTACCGGAGGTCCTAGAGTCACAGTTCATCGACACCTAGACGCAGGGGTACCGCACCAGCACCTCGACTCTTCTCGAGAGGACTCCTCCTCCCGAGGAGGTCGCCTTCCGGCTCTGGCGCTCGGAGAACACCGCGCCTGGGAAAGACCGCCTCACTTACCAACACTGGAAAGCGGTAGATCCGGAGGGGAAGTTTCTCGCCTCATTATTCAACGTCTGCCTGTATCACCACCGCAACCCAGACAGTTGGATAATATCCAGGACAGCAGTGAACTTCAAGAAGTGCGACTAGACCAACCTGCGCAATTGTTGACCCATTGCTCTTGGCAATATAGCTGACAAGCTATATGCCAAGTGCATTGACGGGCGGTTGCAGGAGTGGCTGGGAGTGCACAACATCCTCTCCCACTGCCAGAATGTGTTCCTCCCGCACGGCGGCATTTTTTGGCACAACTATGTGCTCCAGGAGCGGCTGGACAAGGCCCACAGCGGTGGCGGCGAAGTCTTCGTTGCTTTCTTGAATTTCGCCAACGCCTAAGGGTCTATTCCCCATAAGGCGTTTCTGGATGCCCTTGGAAAAGCCGGGGCAGGTAACCGCTTCGCAGATATCGTCCGCCATCACCGATGCTGTGTATGAAATCGAAAAAGAGAATAAACTTGAAATAAACTGGACCTGTGCTCAGACAGCTGTACGCAGATCATGACAGCAGATGGCATCACCGGGCCTATTCCCATACTGGTCTGGATCCGCCAGGCCTGTCCGCTGAGTGGGCTGCTTTTTAGCCTGGTAACAGACCCCATTATCCGAGACATCCAGGTAGGAGATCGTCCTCATAACACCTTTTCCTATGCCGACGATCTCACTCCAACGGCGGCGAGTCCAGAGGCATTGTAGACACGCATTGACCGTATTGATGCTCTGCTGTCGGAGTTGCCTCTGTCTCTCTACCCCACCAGGTGCCGTTCTCTCCACCTCAGTGGCGACCACTCGATGGGGACCAGACACTCTACCTTCACGGTCATGCTTCTGCCATCCCTGCAATGGTCGACTTCGACGCACAGTGGTTCCTAGGCCGATCAGTGGGCTTCCGTACCCTCTCCGATGACGTCACCACCGTCGAGTAGGCAACCTGGAGGGGCGCGGCTTTACTATCATCTATGCAGGTCCCCTGGCAACGCCTGCATACCGATCGGACCTTCACCCTCCCAGGGTTGAATTGCATGATGAGGTGCGGGACCCTGGGAAAGGAAGACTGGCAACGACTGGACGATGTTCTGCGTCCTCTATTTAAAAGGTCGCTGTATTTACCATCTAACACCTCGAATGAGTACTCCTACAGTAGTCTAGACTCTGGGGTTCCAGCTATAAACTTGAACTACGATCTGACACTTGTGTCGTTTTCTGTTAACATTTGCCTTTCAATTTTTTGGAAGGTTCCATCTTACCCTTAGTATTCTTTTTACATTCAAATAAAAACATCTGTTCTTGCCCTTGTGCCTGGGACCTCTTCGGTTTCCAGGTTCGACAAGGGTTGTTCAAGGGCGTGTTACAGGTCCCGCAGCCCACCTCCCGGAGTCCACAGGAGTATATGCCATTGCACTTGGACCCTTTCTGCACTATCTTCGGGATCTTCCCACGGCGTTTGCACATGTACTTGAAAAAATCAGCCTAGCCATAAACAGGTTCGCTGTAAAAAAGTAAATTAATGGCTTTGAAAAGAAAATGTGGCAAATTTCTTTCCGGGTGGGAACCGAACCCGGGCCTCGGGGGTGCGAGACGAGCAGGCTTCCCCGACGCCACGGTGGCTCCACGGTTCTAGTTTGCTAAAAAGGTGTACCTAGTGCGTCCGTCACTGCACTCGTGACGTCCCAGCCAATGGGGAGGAGGTGGCGGCAGGTCATGAGTGCACACATTGAGTGCGCAAAATAAACATCCTCCGAGTTACGAACTCCTCGCGCGCAAGCAAGCGCACTGAGACGCTCGGCGCGTTTTGATTTGGCCTTACCGAGGCGCAGTTAAAACGCAGGAGAGAGTTTGCGCGGACAAGCGCTTGGAGAAAAAACACTTTTCATAAAAGGTACTATAATGCTTTCGCATTCCCACACGTAAAAAGCCTTAAATGGCACTGCCGATTTTTTTTTTCTCCCCTTATGAAGGAAAGAGGCCAAGGGATACAGGTGGCGATGGTGCCACGCACAGCAGTCCCCCGCAGCCGTCTCAGCCCACCCTAACGGTCTTATGATGACAGATAACCGCCGAAGGCGCCTGTGCGTTCTCACCGACGCCTGTTCATACGGCCGCTACGGGTCTCCTCCGCAGGCTGCGTTGCTAAGCAACGCCGTCAGCCTTTCACCGCCGCCATAAAGAAAGCCGCCGCAACTCCACAAACTGCTAGCTGACCTCCAACGTAGAGCCGTGAAAACGTCACACGAGAAACGGAAATTCGGAACTACTCGTTAAAAACAACAACGAGGAAACAATCAAAAATAAAACGCGCAAACTAATTGTCTATTCGAGGGACGTGTTATCATTAAGCGAGAGAAAAAAAAAAAACTTGCTCGCCAACGCGGACTGCGTTTCTGGCCGTTCTTCGATGGACATTCAACACCGAGGCACGTCACCGCATTCCGTCACCACACGAAAACTGTTTTTTAAGCCCCTTTAACAGTTTCGCTATAAAAACGCTTCGCTGTAAATCGTGCAGGAACACGCGAGGAGACCGCGAATGAACAATTTTACCCGTCTGCTCCCCTCTCACCTCCGTAATAACCCTTTAATCAAGGTTCTTCTGATGTCACTAGTCATTATGTAGATCACACACGTGTCCTTGGCATAATGTCTCCTTTCGGCCGCGGTCAGCCATTCGGTCTTCCATCACTATACGTCACTGAGCAAGGGGAGGGGGGGGGGGGGCGTAGGGGCTTAAAGAACTGTCTCCGGCGGATGCGGAAGGGATCCCTACTAGTTATCGTTCCCATAATCAAAGAACGCTGAACTCGTAGTCGAAACTTGGCAGAGAACTATGCCGCGAAATTTGATAACAAGGGTAAAAGAAAAGCGCCATGCGTGTGCTTTTCTTTCTGCGTCTCTGTGCGCGTTTTGCCGAAGTTTGATATCGTCTAACTGACTTCGCAGAACGCTGAAATCTTTCCGAACGGATCCCGTATACCGCTGGAGCATCGTCAAAGCTGCAGAAAACAAGAACGGCAACAAGCTACGTTTACAGTGGAGCATGTAGAAGCTTTTTTACCCTATAACGCAAAAGAACCTAAAACCATCCGAAAAAAAAAAAAACTTCCGGAGCGCTGGAACTTGCAAGGACGTTTACTTAGCTATAGTTCGCCCTCATAGCTTGAAATTTAGGAGAACGGTTGCAGTAGTCGCATCTAGGAGCATCTATTTTAGGTTTCGGTTCGGAGGCGGATGTTTTCGCTGTAGTGAAATTTTGTGTTAATTTTTGCAGAGGATCCCGTGCTCTGAAACAAAAACTGATGTTTACGTTCAAGGATGCGCAAGCACTGGAGATGGTAATGCTATCACATACGAGTTAGAAATAGGCAGAAAAAAAGGGGCTTATCAAAGCTTTGAAGTAAAATATATACGCAACAATAATGACAAACAAGGCTTGCTATATACAGTGGACTCTCGTTAAACGGAACCTCGAGGGATCAGGTATAAGAGTTTCGTTCATCAGGAGTTTCATTTGACGAGGAAGGTAGCTCAAGCGCACACAGCGCACACAGGATGCTCTTCCGAAAGGCGCAGATGTTCTTTTTTTTTTTCAATGATCAGGTAGTAAGGGCAGCACATCTAATTTTAAAGCTTTTCCTCACAAAGTTTCCACTTACACGCGGCCGCTGACTAGATGTAGTAGCACAACGCATATTGAGAAAAAAAAAATGAAAGAGAAAGTCTTCTTTCTTGACCTCGTTTATTCTGGGCTAAGTACAGGAAGTTAAAACAAAAAGCGGAAAGTCCGTCGGACCACGCATGTGCCACACGAAACTTCTAGCGCGAGTTTTTTAAAAGAATGTCGCTCATGTCTGCTACGCCAAAGGCAATGAATATGAAACAATGCTTCTGCACTTCGCAGCAAGTTCAATATGTTCAGACAATTTCAGCCCAGGGCATAATAATGTACGTATAAGGCTTCATCTTGCCTCTTCATTGAACCATGCAGCTGATTATCTTTTCGCGCAACCTTCTTTTTTCGTAATATGTTAGTTGAGCCCGCCCGAGTGATCATCGTAACGCTGCATTCTTCATCGTAATCGGCTGCACTATGCGTCAGTGAGACTCACTTTTCCATTTCTATGCAGGGAAATTTAACGTGGCTCAACTATAGACATGCATTTTCACGACCGCAGGTTCCTGCAGCATGTACGTGATTTGCCACTTACACGACAACTTTACTGCTGCATAATTTCGGAGGGCGGGCTACAACGCATAATGATTATTTCCTCTCGATTCTCTTCCTTCCTTATCAATCACTGTTTACGACCTGCTGGCCCCGGTGATAACATGGGTGGAGCGCTGCTCGGACCAAGAGCGTAAAGGAATTGCTTCGGAATGGAATCGTTACAGTATCTCGTCTAAGCTTTGCGTACTCAGCATTTTCTGAACTGATTGAGTCAGCCCACGTCACACAGCCTTTGTGAGAAGTTGTGAGGCATCGCCATTGAACATTCGCCTGTACGCTGCGAACGTGATACATGATGTGCTATTTTTAATTATCCATGTGGCTACGAATACACGAACTCTTCGTGGTGACAGGCGTCGCGTATAAAAAATAAACACCTGCTGCGTGAACATAATAGCACGCTGACCCCGGCCACTTTCCTAAGAAACACCTTGTTTTGTTTAAGGAGTCTTATTTTCTTGTTATTGTTCTTTTTTTTTCCTAGTTCTCTCTCAAAGACAGATGGACACTCAACAGTGCAGGACACTGAGCTTGACTCTGAAAGTGACGAATACGAGTCGTCTAGAAACAATATTTCTCTTTTGCAACAAGGCTCTCTTTGTTATTAGAAAGAATTTGACACGCTTTTGTCGGCTGCCTTGTTTTTTTGTATGAGTGCGTGTGTGCCAAAAGTTAAAAGCTCGACAATTGGCTTCCTGAGCTCGTGATTTACGTTGTGCCGTCGTCAGGGTGATTTTGTCATTGTCTGCAGCAAAACGTCGTCGTTAGGCCAATTCTTGGTTTTCAATAGCTTAACTCTCGCTTGGCAAATAAAAAAAAATAATTTTTATCCTTTCATTGCTGCTGTGCATTGAACCCTTGCGCCCGTGGCAATGCGTAGTTGGAAACGGGCGCGATAACCATCGCTATATTTTCTTTCTCACGACATTTATTACAGCGGATGTAAGATTGCTTGCAATCATTACGCGAGCAAAAAGCTCATATCACACTTCAGTTACCTTAGGAAGCCCCGACCACCTGCGCGATGTTTATAACTAGGAACAGCTAGTGACAGAAAAATAGAGCCACATTTGTGCCTAAGAGGGAGGCAGTCATAGACAGGAATTGGTATAGGAGTATAGTTCAAACTCCGTTCAATCATACCTGTCCTTTATGTGAACACTCATTCGACTGAACCATACTTTCCAAAAACGAATGGGCTCAGCACTGCAATTGAACACGGGTGCGTTCCATGAACTGCGTCGTCCAAGCAGCAAAAGAAAGAAAATAAGACGCATCAAATGGTACATCGTCTACATTTAGCGAAATAAATATCGAACAGTATGCTGATTCAAGTCGAAATCCTTCTTAAAAGTCCTATTTAGCATTTTCCTAAAACGGTATTCCATATCTACAACTGATAAAACAATCCGCTATCGTTTCAGGTACATCGTGAAGTTGACAATTCGCAGACGACCCAGAAGCAAATTTTATTGCGATAGAGCAACTATATGGACATTCCAAGCAAATTTTTGCCGTCGTATATTATATATATATATCATGACATGACATGTGGTATATGCGAGTAATGCTTCCATACCATTCTATCGCCAAAGTTACTTGTGCCAGGTCTGACATCCCTGGCAAAATTATTCCTAGGAATTTCGAGAATGGCAGCCCACAAATAAATCTCATGAGACAAAACGCCGACAGAGCACACCTTTTATCTTACTTTCTTTTTTCGATGCCGCAGAGTTTTATTAAGCAACGTCTATGTGTGCAATTTAACGAATGGTTTCGTTAAAGGGAGAAGAGGCGTCTTGCGCGCGAGAAAGGGTGTGATTCTGAACAACAGGAAACGCTCTTTACACTTTGCGAACACACTAAAGTACGCGGGGAGTGCTAGATGAGAAAAAAACATACCGGGTAAAAGGGAAGACAGGTAGAGCATGCATATTGAATCATGGCATAGCTGTTCTTTTTTCAGATACTTGATAAAGATATTCAGTAGAAAACAAACAAAGCAACATGCTGAGAAATAAACTTCGTGCATAAAACACCCCGAACACGGGCGTTCGGAAAAGCGGAATGACATTACTTGGCTGGACAGAAGACTGACTGAACAAACTCGCGCGAAATATCGAGTTACTGCCCAGCGAACCATCCCTGCAAAAAGAAGGCACGACAAATTGTCAGACTCACACAAAGATGCGTTGCGCCACCATTGCACTTGTTCTCGGAGCTTAGCAATTTGCGCAAGCGCGACGCAGGCTCTCAGAGTGGTGGCGTCCATGCATGTTGTATAACAAAGCGCACAACAGACGACACTGTATAGCGGACACAAACTTCTTGCGCATCGCAAAAAAGAAAAGAGAGAAGAAAAAGAAGTTCTTGAGAAGATGGCGTTTTCTCCGAGCGTGAGAGCCTGCTGCTGTCGCAAAAATTAAGTTCGGAGCCGGAGCATTCACTCAAATATGCTCATTCATCTTTTTCTACTACTTTGGTTTCTTCCTCGAGGGAACGTACGTCAGAAACGCAAGCACGCCGAAGCCGCAGCGTCAAGATCCAGCGACCAAAAAAATAAAAAAAAATGTAAGGGTCATCATGTGCGGCGTCTGAAATTATCCATCCCTGAATTGAACGAGTCAAGTCAAATTCAAACCTGTTTATTTCATTATTCACGCGCGAGGCACGGGCTAGACTCCTGACGGGGTGTTAGTCCAATGACAAATGGTTCAGCCTGCACTTCTTAAAGTATAGTACCCTTAGTGTACAGTGCAGAACAGAAAACATTTCGCAAGTGGTAACACAAGTACATATGAAATGCTCTTGTTCTTGCGAGGAGGCCGAGAGATCTTATTGACGCTCCTTGTTCTCACGTGCGTGGGCTGCTCGCACTATCTTATTTTTTTTCTACCTCGCTTCTAGCAATTCACCCCCCCCCCTTTTTTTTTTCTTTATCCTCCTCCTTGCATTATGAGTAGGAACGGGAAACAGGGCTAGCAAACCCTGGAACGTAACTAACCGTCCCTGTCTCTGCTCATCTCGTCATCGGACATGCTCGCAGAACACATTTCCAGGCGCAGGGCCAGTCTAACCTCCAAAACGTCCTGCCAAGGCCTTGCCTCACTCAAAATGGCAGAACGTCTCCGGAAGGCGCGTCTAAGTTTAACGAGTAGTGGTGAAAAAAGAAACAAAAAGGAGACAGGACAAAAAACGCGCAGCTTTGTGCTAATCGCAACACGTTGAGAGCAGAGCTATAGACGTAACCCTGGTGACTAAACGCAGATATGATCGTTATCTTTTTCGTTTATCTTATCTAATTTTGTGCAACATTGCTTTCTTCTCGTCATCTTCATTCTTCGTGGCCTCAGTCTTATAAGCTCAGCCTCTCGGTTCCTCCTGGCGTCACGTTGTTGCCACAGCATGTCGAGCACAGGGCCCGGAGGAAAATTGCGTTCTTCGCATGGCTTCGTCTTCAGGTGCACACTCCAGCGGAGTGCGTCGATTCCACGATGTCAGAAACAAGAAAACCTTGGCGTAGCAAAAAAAAGAAAGAAAAAGACAGAAGAAAAGAAAAAGGGGGGGGGGGGAGGAGAAGAGAAACTAGGACGACGACGAAGAACCAAACAGGAACGAACGCTAGACTTATACGGATGATTACAAGCGACCGTTGTAAGTGGCAGATGCACTCACAACTACAGCGGTGAATGCACGTTTGTTTGTCGAACGTCGAGCGTTGTGCGCAGCCATTTGTTGTAAGCAACTAACACTTCTTCTTGCGTCTCTGTCATTGAAAAGAGGCATTAAATTATTGAACACAAGTTTGCGTTCGTTCAACAATGTTTATATTCGCTTGCTTTCAGTGTCATTTTTTCTTTTTTTCCTTTTTCTGCATCTTCCCCCAGGTTTCCCGTGTCGTTCGTTGCGGTGTCGTTCCAAGTTGCGTCACGTGGGAGAGAGAGGAGGATAATTGCGCCGGTCCTGTCGTTTGTGTTCTTCTTCCTAAGTCCTGGTATTCTGCGCCTTGCCTTTACTACTTCAAGCATGAACCAACTAGCCCAAGCAAGAGTTTTACTTGCGTGTATATATTAGCACGGAATTTTTACCGTGGTGGGCCTCTCTCCTTCCCTCTCCTCCTAAGCCTCCTCCCCCCCCCCCCCCCCCGGGCTACGTCTCTGGTCGTCGGTGGTCCCCCATTCACCACCAGGTGCTGAGCCGCGCTCCCTAAAGGGTTGCAGAAAATAGCATAGAGTTGCTTATGAAACTCTATGAAAAATAGCGCCTCTTACACTTCACAATTACTCTTTCTCTCTCTCTTCACCATCGATACACATGCGCCGATCGTCATCTTGCGCAACGGAGCTTCGAGCAACCGAGGCGTTTGTGGCGGAACACGAGCGATAAATTTATTTGATAAAAGAAAATGTCACGCGAACGTAGTTGTCACAAACTTGTTAGTACCATATATGCAATGGCAGTGGTAAAATAAATATTACGGCAAATTTTATTGAACACCCAGGGCTGTTGTGAAAATAATAAATGGGCAGCGATGTGATTATCGAACTCGGCTCCGTTGCATCTACCACCAGAGTCGTGTTCCTTGACAAGAATCTGTGCAGAAACCGTCTGAGATGATTATCTATGTACCCGTTCTATATACACTGGATCTCAGTAGCTCCTTGCAGGGTTATGGAAGCTGCAGGACTTCCTGGCCAATAAACAGGAAAGGTGAAAGTCCCTGTACAACTGTGGGAAGGAAGATTCTTTGACCAAAGCCGTGTGCGTCGATGGCCCCGAAAGCCATGAAAGCTTTATTGCAGTATCTCAAGTGATAGCGATCTAAAGAAGGAAATGACGCTTAATTCTGCAACCCCTGAGAGAGCGCGCCAGAGGCTCATCAGAAAAGAGGGAGAGAGAAGTGAAAGTGGATAGAAGAAGAGAGGGGATGAAGGGTAATAGACTCTGCCACGTGCCAAAAGGGCTAGCGTTGTAGCGGACGCTCACAAGGTGACGATTACAGTCGAATCAACATTAACTCAACAAACTCTAGCAGGCTTCGCAGCGCAGGGAGTGAGGACACAGTGGGAACGGCAGGTCAATCTCTGTGGCCGTTGGAAGGCCGTAGCGTCTGTAAGTGGTGATGACTACTGAGGGTTCCAGCGCCAAGGATGGGCAGGCAGAGGAAAGGCAGTCCAGAGTCCCGCGGTTCCCACAGCTCTTGCAGTCCGGTGACATGGCGTGGCCATTGGCGTAGAGGTGGGTCGCAGTCGAGCTGCAGCCATTCAGTAGGCGTAGGGTCGTGGAACGGTCTCATCTGGAGAGGCCGTTCTGTGGAAGCGGCTTGGGAGCTTTGCCACTAGCCAGTCGGGTGCCCGGTGGATGGAGGTGAGCAGGCACCGTAGCCGATGTCTCGTGTAGTCCGAGGCCGCTACCACGCTGTTAACCGGGACTTCATCGTGGCGGGCAGCTTTGGCGTAGGCGTCCACCACCTCGTTACCGGCTATCCCGACGTGTGAGGACAGCCAACGGAAACATATATAGTCATTCCGGTGGTGGCTAGAGCAATTAGCTTGGCAAACAGCAGCATCCCTGGAAGTCATGCCTGCCATGGCCTGACCAGGGCCTGGCAAAAAGCCACGAAGGCGTAATTGCAGTTCCTGAAGTTGACAGGCCTCGGCGACTGTTTGTACACTCGGTGCTCACCTTCCTCTCTCTCTTGTGGAGGTGGTTATTTGAGATATCATGTTCCACCCTTAAACAGAATTTCAATCCTTGTTGAATCCTTGTTGCTTTTTCCGTATTCCTTGCTATATGTGTGATGGGTGGCTCTCCCCTTACCACTGTGCCTTGCCCGTGCACAGGAACCAACTGGTACTTCGAGCACCTCGTCCTCAAGGACGAGTTAGGACCCTGCGCAGTGCCCTACGACCAGAGGTCAGCATCTCAAACGACAGCGCATTCGTCGTCTACCAGAGGCGCAGCGTCTCAAAACGCTGTCACGAAGAAATAATGTGAGAATTCCTTTTACCAGCATGTCATCCTGCGCTATCGCCGTTACCAGTGGTACCCCCACACCATCTGCTGCTCAATGGTACTGCAAATGTACCGCATGGTAACGGTATTACCGCAAGGTTGTGTCATAACACCACGCGGTCTTTACGCACAACATTCGGGATCGAGTGGGCCCACAAAAACGATGAAACAGTCATAAAAATTTTTGTTTAGTTTCCAAAGAATGCTTAACGAAATACAATTTTCAGTTTTTTGGAAACTATAATTGAACTAAGCAAAGTAAAATATAATCTTACACCGTTGCGCATGCCATGCCACTGCCGGCTATTGTGATGCGTCCAGCTAACTTATTCTTCAATTTTGATATGCAATAATTTGTTTTGTTGGACGATTACTTTTCTTAAACGTTTGCTGCAATATTAGCAGGCGCTATTTTTCTAGTACACTTCTCCGGACACCTATTATCGCGCCTTCTATATACTGGACAGTATGTGAGGGAAACAAAAGTGGCGCACATGCAAGATCACCGTGGACTTGCGCAGGGTGCAATGGTATGAGACATCGTTTTAGCCTTCATCTTGGCGTCGCATGTGAAGCATGCTACTGCTAAATCGAACCCCTCTTGATAATTAAAGGTTGATGTCTTGTTTACCACAGCGGCCGTAGTCACCGATATGTAATAGGGAGAAAGCCAGCGTTGAGTAAAAATTTGTAAATGTAATAAATTGACCAAGTCTACAGCATGGTTGAATTAGAAAATATGCCAGTTTTGTAGACTCGCTTAAAAGCAACAGGTAACGCTTTATGAATATGTGCTGATTCTAGACCGTCTTGATCCATTCCAGAATCTCGGTCTCCGATTACATTCCATCTGCCACGCTGGTGTCTTCATTCCATTCCTATTTCGTTCCGAGCGCCTGAAAATGTGGAACGATTCCAGAATCATTCCGACTCCGGAGTTGCCACTTTGCTCTGCTCGCCACACTATCGCATCTGTTGCAATATGAGTTCGATTGCTACGGTGAACTGTCGCTGGCGATTGGGAGCAACTCAGTTATCTTGATACCTGCGTTCATACTAGCGTTCTTACATACATACTAGCGTTTCTGTGCGCACCAGACACACTATGGGCCTGGATCTGGATCTTCACCACCGCATGTGACAGTGGAGCTCTTCTCCCGCCACCCTCTCCCTCTGTGAAGGATGCGGGAGAGGAGGATGGCAGTCGCCTTGCACGCCAGTAGGCGCTGCTGGATTTTTTTTTCTTCTTTATTACCCGTTGAGCAACATTAGCTATAACAAACACCACCTCCACCAGGTGTGTGGCGGGGTACGCTTAAAAAGTGTTTCGAATTGACAGGGTCATCCAAGAAAGCCGTACATTCAATCGGGTGGTTCTTCTCGAGCCTTTTAAGAACCTCTGAAATACGCGCGTCACTGACAATTAAATTTTATCTTGTTGGCTTCACATTACTATGTGCTGACGCGCAGCCCTTTTAGTTTTCCAGAAATGTAGATCTTTCTTTGAAGTTTATACATATCGTAGGGGACGCCATCAAAATTTTCCACACGGAGGAATCGAATACTCTTTAGGAGTCTGATGCAGTGTACCCCTGTGGAAAACGGCATTCCATGAATGTCAATTAACGCATGCTCCACAGTCTCTGGCTTTTTAACTAATGAGAGATAGGTGATGTCGAAGTCCACGTCCCAGTCAGAGCTTTCTCTGGATAGTGTTACGGTTGGCGTCCGGCACCACGTGCAGAAAGCAATTTCTCTCAGCCGACCTTCTTCGTCGAAATGGAGCGTGACTTCCTAAATTCGCCATGACCATTTCGAGTGTCTGCCGGTCTGGCGGAAGCCGCGCAGTGTTTACAGGTCTCTTTTGTGTGTGTGTGTCTTTAGAAGGACTCTTTCCTCGAATGGCCAAACTCAACAGGAGAACTTCCACAAACCATCAACGCGCAAGAGTGACGGACAAGCGTCTACAATTTCAGGAGGCGGGACGCCCTCCTCCTTGTAGCAGACTCGTTATAACCAGAGGAGGAGGGGCCCTCTTTCTGTGCCGGTCACGTGACGTCGATGGAAGCAAGATCCCTCCTACGATTGTAGAGAGCCTATTTAAGGGGCTCCAAAATGTACTTTAGATAACTTCATGCTTTTCTCATTTTCTTTGATCTACCTTTGAATAAACCATGCAAATTTCGCCCTAGAAATCGTGCCACCCTTGCTTGGTCGCCATGGTGTACCGGATGCCTGCAGCCCTCCGACAACGCCACGCTACCCAATAAGTAACGTCGGTCGAGCTTCGATAAGGCAGGCGTCGCTACAACTCGGCAGTAGTACGATACGCTACCCTGGAGTACGCAACAATAGCCATACTAGTTCTCGAAGGCTATGCTTTTGCTGACTGGTATGCCCGAAATCATTCGGAAGCCGGAAACACGTCACATACGCCATGTTTTAGGCAACCTCTATTTGTTGTCCACTGAAAAAAAGATACCTTTGTGGCGCAGTAGTCATTGCTTTACTGGTAGGGTATCGCTATAGTGTCTGTAAATGAAAGACTCCAGTGGGCATATTCTGTAAGTGTCCACCTAGTGGGCGGTCCATTTCGGTCGCCACGTATAGGCTGCAGATGTACAAGTGCGAAGGAGCTAAGTAGAGTAAAGGTCAGTTATTACCCGCTGCGGTAGCTTAGTTTCCAAGGCATTGCGCTGCTGAGGTCGCCGGTTATATCGCGCTGGTGACGGCTCCGTTTCGATGGGGACTAAATGCAAGAACAGCCGTACACTTCGATTTAGGCACACGTTAAAGAACCCGACATTGTCAAAATTATTTTGGAGTGCCTAACTACGGCGTGCCTCATAATTAGATCGTGGTTTTCGCATGTTAGACTACACATTTAAGTAAAGTCGATTGATTGATTGATTGATTGATTGATTGATTGATTGATTGATTGATTGATTGATTGATTGATTGATTGATTGATTGATTGATTGATTGATTGATTGATTGATTGATTGATAAGCGCGACAAATCGTGGACGCTTAACGTGCCGCCCACCACATCGAAGGGAATGAAAAGTAGAGGGGCGCTTCGCGACGGTGAATGGCAAAGCACGCGCGCAGGGGTTTGCCCCAGCGATAGCGCGAAATGTGGCCGCCGCCAACCGCGACTACGCGCTCACGTTCCAAGAGTCTAGACGACGTCTCGATATGCGCGCGTCGCTGCTTTTCCATCCCGACATCACACGCAGTTCGCCGAACGGATGCATGCCTTTAAAAAAAAAAATGTCGCACGGGAAGAGTCGTCGTGGGGACGCGCAGCGGCTTACCTCGCGATTGATTTCTTTTTTTACCTCAGTTGGCCATTAAATGCGATGACGGAGCTTCTGTTAAGCTACACGTCACAGAAGAATTATGGTGCAGCGACTCGCCGCAGAAAGCAGGCGTTTGTGCGTTGTCAATACCAAATATTTATACGCTTCTTTCCAAGACTGCAGCTTTGCCACCGCAATGGCGCGCACTTAGGCGTCTATAGCGGGCATTCTTTGTGCGCATTGTTACGCGTGAGTGAGGTATTATTGAATAGTAAGCTGTGGCATGACATGCGTATAGAACGTGGCATACTGAGTGATGGAAAAGAGCGAGATGACGCGGACTACCACTGAAGACCAGCAGATGTACGTGAAGCAAACACCTAGATCACGCTAACACGTTGTTCACTAATATTTCTCTATTTAAACAATTGTTTTAGGCTTTACAAGATCGTCTTCCGCGCTTCCTATTTCTTTCGTTACGTCAAAGTAGATAATGTTCATTTTTTTTTCAAAATTGTTCACCTTCTTTTTTTCTATGGCAATTGACATGAATTCACTCAGGTCGGTACGTCCTTCCACTTGTTTGTATATACAGGGTGTCCGAACTATCATGCACCAAGATTGAAAAATGTGCAAATGCCATGTAGCTGGACACAGCCAACGTAATGTTGTATGCGATCGCTTGGATTTACTCAGATTACGTTTCTTTTGCATTCTGTCTAATTACATAATTAGTCTTAATTATTTAATCAACATTTCAATTGTTTTAATTAAATAAAAAGTGTCCATGAAAAATTTTGAGAGTGACATGGAAAGCTCCCGATACAGCTTTCTGTTACTCAATGCATGCTAGATAAAAACGTTTTTTTTTTTTTTCGAGTGTGAAATAAGCCCACGAATATACGCAACATTGCCACGCGACTATAGCCGCTCGGGGCACTTTGTATTCGCGGGCTTCTTTAACGCTCGAAAAAAAAAACAATTTTATACCCGCGGAAATGTGGCACGACGAAATTCAGCTATCAGAGCGCGCGAAACCGAAACTGGGAAGCTGCAGCGAGCGCTAAGCTGCGCCACTCAAGACGACGCTCTGCTTACGTCACTCAACAGTGGGCAGCCAGCGCACTGCGACAGCGAGGAGCCCGGAGCCGGCAGAAATCAACACAAGATTGGAAACTCTGACCGGTAAGCTTTTCATTTGATTAAAAAAAAACGGGTCCCGTAAGAATTGCTTGTAGGTCCCTTTAAGGGCAATTACTGCCGAGTTTGTAGGAGCACACGCGAAACAACGAAATATCATCGAGCAAGGAGCATATTATACTTGAAGACTTCTCCATTCCATGGGAGGGAAGCGGTAAGTACGTTAGTAACCCTTCTATCGCTCTCTCTCTCTCTCTAAAAAAAAAGGATCAGCTGCCATTAGCAAGGGTGTCATTAGGACATTTTTCGCAGGCGCAATAAATCGATAATTGTTCCTCTTGAATTTAATTCCTCGTAAGGCTGCCACTGCCTTCGTGTTATTAAAACCGGTTTACGTTCAGCACCCGTCCTGTATTCATGTTATGTGTTTCAGCTTCTTCAGCATTGTAAATGGCGTCAAGCTTCCCGGATGTTCACACTAACAAGGCCTCCACACAGCCCCAAAGGCCAACGTACTATTGGAGTCAGGATTGTTTCTCGCCTATAGTTGGCACGTGTTCACCTTGCAAGAAATGACACGAACAAAGACGAATAGTCTGCGAAAATAAATAAATGCAAAAGAACAAGGTTTGTTCACGGTCGCACCCCCCCCCCCCTACACATACACACAGATGCAACTGAATCAGCTGCCCTGAATGCGCCATGCATTCGTATACACAAAAAAACTCAAGTTTCTCCGGTTCCTCTGCATTTGCATCCGTCATCCCTCCCTTAATTATACACAAGAGCTATTCGATTACTTCAAACAATGTCGCCGACTACAGCCGAACCGTTTGCTGTACCGTCTGCAGTTAGATATATAAACGCTGGCACAAAATGGATCAGAATCGGTTATTCTCATTGGCTCACAGGTAACACTTGTATCCTCTAGCAATTGAAATGCAATGTCTATAAGCCCACAGTCAGTGGATAAAACGTTACAAAAATTACTAATGCAAACGAGGCGCATAACATATATGTTGCCTTTCTGTGGATAGCAGGGACAATAGCGCACCTCGAAATCGCGCTGCTGATACAAGAGCGCGACAGACAACATAAAAAAAAGAAGAGAAATGGACTGTCACACTCCTTGTAGCTAGGTCTGAAATACGTTCCATTGTAAGATGCAGATCTGTCCGCAATAGGCAAAGAACATAGTTCAATGGCACTGATAGGACAACGCATATTGTAGGTCCCCTTATTTAATTTGCTATACCGATAGAGCCCTACAGGCGTCTTGAAGCGCTTAGTCACCGTCCATGACTGGGTACAGCGTACACACACACACACACAAAGAAAGTTTCTACGTCGAATTGGTCGTGTTGAAAAGGCTCAATGCGAATGTCGCAGCGCAGATGAAGATGTATGACATCTACTTTTGGAATGCCACCGGCACTTACAGTCAAAAATGAATGGCCGGCCCCGTCAGTTGGTGCCAATATGTCATTATTTATTCATACCATTAAAGAAACAAAACGACAGTGCATATAATACTAGACAACAGAACAGGTGACGTAACGCAACGTTGTCCGAGATATTGGGCCTTTGTTAGTTTTCCAAATGAAAATTTAAAAAGAAATTTAGTTACCTATATAATGGTGACGGCTAATAATTTTCCCATGATACTAATATTATTAAGATTATTATCTTAAAAGAAACCTCCCAGTTAGGAAATACCAAAAGCGTAGCTAGCTACTACATAGCAAATTATGTCCGCATATATAGTCATACAGAAATAACGGAACATACGCAGACAAAAGGCGGGAACAAATTGCACCCCAGACTCCACAGAGTCTCGACATATAGGATACACCGAGTTCCCATCACGATCGCGAGGCTGCGATGCCGTCCATGATGAACCGGCGGTCATTGTCCGTGAAATGGTGTAGAAAGAGGCATACATTCTTTAATGGTCCCCGGAGAGGTTCGCTCGGTCCTGTGATGATAGTACTCCAGACGACACGAATGATACATGAGGTAACCCTTCTTCATATGCTGCAGCAGACACGCGCACAACATGCACGTGCATACGCAGCTCGAGTGAACTAATGCGTCTGGTCAAGAACAGCGTCTTTGGCAAAGCCTCCTAGGCGCGTCGCAGCTGTACAGGGGCATGAGAGAGAGAGAGAGACGCTTCAATAAAACTGGAGAGGCTTGCCTCATCGCATGCCCAGCAGGCTACTTCGTTCGTGGGAACGATGAGATACGAAATGGTACGCGCTCACTGCCCTTCAGAGACACACTACGCGCGTACTAATTAAAGTACCCCGTTCCCAACAGTGTCTCTCGGAAAGGTTAGAGGCGCCTTAGCCGACTGCAACGCGCATCGCGGCGCTAGTCCGTGGACCAATGAGGCGCCGTAGTTGTGCAGGGCGTGGTGACCTGCGATGTATCCTGTGCGGACATTAGGGCGTCCTCTCCCGACGCGAAATGTGCTGCAATCGCAGATTAAGCGGGCCTACGTGTATTCTCGTACGCTGCATGCATGTAGTGCACCTGAAGCAAGGCTCGTGAACGTAGCGCTGTACGTCGCCAGCTGTTCGTGGCCAGCTCCCGTCCTTTTTGTTTGTTTGTTTTGTTTTTTGTTCTCCGTGCTGTCTGTTTCTCTTTCTCAGCGCTTGAAGTATGGCAAAATAGCCAAAGCAACTAGCCCAGCTGCCTGACATAATCAACGCGACCACTCCTTTTGCTTCGTCGTTTCTTTCTTTCTTTTCTTTTCTTTTTTTTTCTTTTTGAAGCTCATGTATAAACCGGCTCAAGTAACCTCGTCACATTCCAATGTAGAATAAGATAATTTTCTTTACTATGGTTTCACAAAGACGACGCGATTCACGGTACGAGGCTTTTTGCCCGAAAATCCTTAAACAAAATATTCGAATGCAGTGTAAAGATGTGAAGACGTAGTAAATGGTGGTTAAATTTTTCAGAACTGCTGCGATGGCCAAAGCATGCGCCGGGTTATATCGTGGCGGTTTTTGTCTTACTAAAGCACAAATGCTCTTACCCTTACTTAGGAACAGGTACCTGTACATACCACCTCCGAGTAGCTGACGGCTCTCCTAACTCTCACAGCGTTGCAAGTTTCCATCAGTACAGTATAGGCATTAGAGTTACGAAGTGGACCTTCCCATTCCATTTGCACTCCATTTCAAAGAGTGGAGATCCCCGCAATTCCGCTCCTTTTATAGTTCCTAGGAATGTTCAGAGTTGGACCATTTCAATCTTTTAATTTCAGTAGATAAAAGGCACTCTCTATAATCGCCTGCCACTTGCGCTTGCACGCCTAGCGGCAACAAAACAACCACATATTTGTTCATGTTTTAACAACGTGACAAATGACGCTACGTGAATTTTTTTCGCACGAAGACAAACACGCTTTGTGGCTTCTCATCTCTTCAGGGCGTTGTTACATGTGGTCTCTTTAATTAAAAGTTCGAGTAAGGTAACGTATAATTATAGTAAATCTTACACGAAGTCCCCTGTAGTGGATGAACGCAATTACTCGAGGAAGACGCAGGAAAGCAAACACTAAGATGGGCGTCCTTGAACGTAGAAGAATACTGCCGTGAGAATGCTGATGATGCACGGTCGCTTTCGAACGCTCTAGAGAGCCCAGCCATATGCACGGTGTCCTCGCTAGCGCAGACCAAGTATTTTAAAGGAGTTGTCATTTTGCGTGAACAAAACAAAGCATCGAGTGTTCACAGTTTGGTTGAGAAGCTCCCAGTAACGTCTTGTTGATGACATTCAATTGCATAATTACAAATTATTACCTTATTCTTTATTTGCCGTAGTAATTGGCAAGTCGCCAATTAGACTGTTGTGACAATCTATAACAAACGTCGAACTCGGATGCACTGAGCAAGATAAAATTACGCGGCTAAATTTTTCCAACTGACAGAGGAACCCGCCGATGCGTGAAAAATATCACGTGGTTACACGCGTCCACCCCACAATCAACACCAGAAAGCCGCGTCGCCAGGTGGATTTGCTGGGCAACAAGCTAGTTCACGTAAAAAAAAAGAATGAAACAGCTCGCATGGTTATCGCTTTATCTGTTGCATGCGGCCTCCGTGACCGAGATTCGATCCCGCGACCTCATGCTCAGCAGCCTAACACCGTAGCCACTGAGCAACCACGGCGGGTTTTCATTAATGAGAGGGTAGCAGTAGTTGTAATACAGCTGAATAGGAGGTAAAAAATAATGGTACTACAAATCTACGCTCCATCCTCCAGTCACGATGATGAAGAAATAAAAAAGTTTTATGAAGATGTTGAATTAGTGATGCAAAACGTGCAAACTCAGTATACTGTAATCGTGGGCGACTTCAATGTAAAAGTGGAGAAAAAGCAGGCTGGTCAACAAGCAATTGGCAACTACGGCATCGACTCTAGGGACACTGGAGGAGAGATGTTGGTAGAATTCGCGAGAAGGAATAGGCCCTGAATAATGAATATCTTCTTCAGGAAGCGCAATAACAGGAATTGGACCTCAAAACGCCATAAGGGAAAAGCAAGAAAAGAAATAAGTTTTCTATTCGCAGTGGATCCCAGCATAGTGCGAGATGTAGAAGTGTTAGGTAGGGTAAAGAGCAGGTGTAGGATTTCGCTCAACTTGAAGAGAGAAAGAGCAAAATTAATCACGAAGAAACAGGCCAACCTAGATGCAGTAATGGTAAAAGCAGACCAATTCAGGCCGGTTCTCGTAAACAAATATGAACCTTTAGAACAGCAAGATGAAGATAACTTAGAGGTAATGAATGAAGCCGTAATTAGGCTGATTTCAGAAGCAGCCATTCAAGTGGGAGGTAACCCAGGCAGCACACCAGCATTGGTCCAACCATGGCCCAATGCTGGCAGAAATTGGTACCAATGTTGGACCAATGTTGGCATATTGGCAAAGTGCAACCCAATCCAATGTTGGCCCAGCGTTCAAGCCAAGATTAGACCAATGTTATGCCAATGCAGCAGCCATTGTGCTGCCAGCGTAGGACCAGCGTTAAAGCCAACATTGGACCAATGTTATGCCAATGCAGCAGCCATCGTAGGACCAGCGTTATAGCCAAGATTGGGCCAATGTTATGCCAATGCAGCAGCCATCGTGCTGCCAGCGTAGGACCAGCCTTAAAGCCAAGATTGGACCAATGTTATGCCAATGCAGCAGCCATCGTAGGACCAGCGTTAAAGCCAAGATTGGGCCAATGTTATGCCAATGCAGCAGCCATCGTGCTGCCAGCGTAGGACTAGTGTTGAGCCATATCGTTACCAATATTAATGCCAGCTTTGAGCCAATGCCCTTTGCATGACGAATATTCTAGATATGCTGGCTTTAGAGCACGCACATATTCTTACCGCAAACATTTTGCTAGCGGCATTTTTTGTAGCAATTGTCCCCTTACTCTCTTCCTCAATAGTAGCTAGGAAAGCTCGACAAAAAGATGTCAAGAAGCAGAAGTCATATATGACTGCAAATAATAATAAAAGAATACTGAAATTGACGTTTATGACAGTTTATTTGCGAATAAATTTTCACAAACAGGCATTTTCCGTGGACCTAGATGGGTGACACTCGGTTATCTTCAAACAGTTTATTTACAGGCACTGCCCTCAGGATAGGAATTGGGCAAGGTGCCGAGGACGGTGGGCTGGCCAGGGGCTTCAGGGCATGGAGCTGACGTCGGTAGGCAGGTTTGTCAGTGCTTGGATGACAGCAGGCTTATCAGGCCCCCGAGGACCACGATAACGCGGTGGTTTCGTTGATATTGCCAACATATCCGATAGCGACTTCACCATTACTTGGAGGAAATGTTTGCACTGTAAAATGAAAAGAAACAATGTCAGAGATGTTGGTATGACAAATGTATGATGGAGAGTTTTCATTTGAAAAATCGCCATACTGCAACAATATTATAAGTCTGAGCAGAGAGTTCGAAGGGGTGAATCAAGAAACTTTCTTGCAAGAGATTTGTCAAGTAACACTTCCTAATATTTCGACATATATGGCATACCTTGTACAAGATGTAACGTAACACTTAGAACAGACATAAAATGCGCAGTCCGCTTTGTTTACAGCTCACACTTAGTCAGCGTAGCACTTTAAAATTAAAAATTGCAGCAAAACCTGCTGCAGCACAAAAAGCCTAGTTTCAGACAGTGTAGACACAATGCGGCCTTCGTGCGAAATTTTTAATGTGGAAACCGAGAAGTTCCGTCAAGAAACACTAGTAAAAGAAGCATTTATTCGAAAAGAAAGAAATACTGTCAGCTGGAAATGATGCTTGACCTATACCAGTGAGAAGAAGCGTGGTTCCTCGGTATCACTAGCAGGATCAGGCCGCACGCGTGGCTTGATAAAATCATAGTCCTGGAATTTGGGTGAAATTCACAGAGATTTACACGTGGTTCTACTCCAGACACTATTCAAAGGCTGCAAATAAAAAGAGCTATTTAATTACAGGCATTCTACATTAGCCAGGCCTGTTTCAGTAATATATATACCGCGTGATATTGCTTGGGTGATATAGCTTGGGTGATATTGCTTCTGATAAAACTTATAACATGCGCAAAACAAATGCACTCACCATTGTATGATCCATGCTTCTTTGTATCTGAGTTCATCCCACATCGAAGACGGTGCCCACGAGCGCCGACTTCTTTTCTAATTGTTGTTTCCCCTATATTAATTCTAACACTCACAAAAATTCGTGGCCACATTGCTGCGTATTTCAAGATGTAGGCTTCTCAGTAGGAATGACGACAGCAAGCGAGCATTTTTCACGAGAGGAGTGCGCTGGCAAGAACGAACGGCAAGCACTCAGGTGGTGTTGCACCCAGTCGGCGTGCTAGCGACACATAGAAAGAAAGAGTGAAAGGAAAGGGGAACGAAGAATACGGCGTAAACGCCACTTTCCCCCGCTGGACCTAGCCCGAACGGGTTTTGGGGTGGCAGCGATGGAGGGCGACAAGGAGGACAATAGTGACCCCGCCGCTTTCCCCCATGCTTCCGAGAGCACCCAATTCGACACAGCAGCTTATGGCTGTCTGAACGCTTGACTGACAGCATTGACCAGGCTCACCTGGGTGCGTGAAGGAGAGGCAAGGGGGGTCTGAAGGACGGAAAGCTAGGCCGAAAAAAAAAATCCGGAATGCGCCGTGCCTACTAAAGGCAAAGACAAGAGGTTGTTGACACGCAAATGGCAAAACGTGCAATTAATTTTTTTTCTGTCAGGGGCATTCATACAAGGAGCTTACTACACATGCACGAACAAACAAATATATTAGAATAGGAGCATGATGTCGCCGCAACATGCCATGCATGCTAAACAAACAAACAATAGTTTCACTAATGCATATGCGCTCCATCTCGATGCAATATAAAACGGTTCCATCAGCTCTGAGGCACTGTAGTTCTCGATTCTCCTCAGAATCCTGTCCCACTAAAGCCGCGGAGCGTACATGCAAAAAATACAATGCGCAGGCAAATTCGCAATACCGTTGCTTCTTATGGAAAGCTCAAGTTCTTATTCACGATCAATAAAGCAGTGGCTAAATTTATGCGACTTCCCCTGCTTGCTACGTGGTACACTGGCTTTTCTCTTTAAGGGACACATTTCGGTAAAGGAGAAGTGCAATAATGGCGGTGTACCATTCATGGAGTTGACATGGGAGAACATATTTTTGGTTCCTGCGCAGTGTGCCTGTGATCAGTGCGTTAGTTTTCAAAACACGTTGTTCAATCTCACCAAGTCGTAGAGCACTAAAAGCCGACAAGGCGAAAATTAGCTTATTACGGGCCAATGTCCTCCAAAGAAAGCCAACTACTAACCCATATTGGCAAATCCATACCAAAGTCGGTCCAATAATTCCCGCCTTGTTGAACGGCAGTGCCAATATTGTTTACTGACTGTGTAAAGTGGACCAACATTGGATCTCTATCAGAATGGCACAGCCAATATTGTTTACTTACTGTGTAAAGTGGGCCAACATTGGATCTCTATCAGAATGGCACAGCCAATATTGTTTACTGACTGTGTAAAGTGGACCAACATTGGATCTCTATCAGAATGGCACAGCCAATATTGTTTACTTACTATGTAAAGTGGGCCAACATTGGATCTCTATCAGAATGGCACAGCCAATATTGTTTACTGACTGTGTAAAGTGGGCCAACATTGGATCTCTATCAGAATGGCACAGCCAATATTGTTTACTGACTGTGTAAAGTGGGCCAACATTGGATCTCTATCAGAATGGCACAGCCAATATTGTTTACTGACTGTGTAATGTGGGCCAACGTTGGATCTCTATCAGAATGGCACAGCCAATATTGTTTACTGACTGTGTAATGTGGGCCAACGTTGGATCTCTATCAGAATGGCACAGCCAATATTGGCGCCACGCTGTTAACCTTAGGCCAACATTGGGCCAGGATCCAGAATGGCACTGCCAATATTGGAACCACGCTGTTAATCTTAGGCCATCATTGGGCCAAGAAGTGCCAATATGTTTCCAACGTTGGCCCAACCTGACGTGCCGCCTGGGAAGGCATCAAGGCAACCAGTAGGCAAGCTCTCCGAAGTAACGAATGGCCAAATAAAAAAACGCCAAAGCATGAAAGTCACGAACTCAAGAGGTCAGATAGAATTCGATTATCTTCCAATACTGGTCAACAAGAAGAAAGTCAGGGATATTCGAAATCAGAACGTGGGAAAGATTGAAGAAGCGGTAAGAAATTACCGCAGCATGAAATCAGTGAATCGAAAACTTGGCATAGGACAAGGCAACATGTATGCACTGAGAGGTAATCAGGGTAACGTTATCAGCAATTTCGACGCTATAGTAAAGGCCGATGAATAATTTTACACTCAGCTGTACAGTACCCAGAGCAGCAACGCTACCTTCATTCGAAGTAGTGATGAACAGGATACAAAGGCTCCTTCTATAGCTAGCGATGAAAGCAGAAGGACCTTGCAAGACATGGCCAGGATAAAAGCGGCAGGAGAAGGTGGAGTAATAGTCGACATAATCAAAGATGGAGGGGATGCCACGCTCGAAAAGCTTGCTGCCCTCTGCACGCAATGCCATACAACTTCTTCCGCGACTGTTTTTCCCAGCATGAAACGAGCCCCTGAATACAAGAGAGGTGCCTCGAGCAGCCAGTCGCACGGCAATTTTGCGTGCATTGGCAGGCTCTCCTTTCACGCTCGAAAAAACACTTTCATGTAGGGCGTATTCAGCAACAGAAAGCTGTATCGGCAGTTTTTCATGTCGCTCTACAATTTTCTCATAGGCACTTTCATCTAACTATAATGCTTGAGAAGTTGATGAAATAATTAAGACTAATTACCTAATTAGGTGGAATGAAAAAAAAGTTATTTGAGTACATCTAAGCGACGGTAAACAACATTACCTTTCTTTTGTCCGGCTACGTGACACTTGCATATCTTTAATGTTTGGCTAAAGTTACGTGTAGACATCGTGTTTATATATTAGACGAAGCTAACAGACAATGGCGACTAGGAGAACACTGTGGAATAGCTTGTTTATTTAATTGAAATGTAGAGAATATATGTAAAATTGGGTGAGGAGAAAACTGGCCGGAAGTGAGATAAGAACACACGTCTTTGCATTACGCGTGCGCTGCGCATTAAGTGCATTACCTGCATCACCCGTGCGTCTTTGCATTACGCTCCTTACAAAAGGAGCTACCGCAGTACCGTTTTCCCGTCCACGCTCTTGGGTATGTATGTATGTGTAATGGAGTTAACCATGGAATGTTTGCGAATGCCACCGCTCCCGGCCTTGGCGTTGGATGTAGAACACCCTTTCCGCCCCAAGGCGCCATGTGATATGTGAACTTGAGAGAGGGCAACTGGCTAATAAGCTCTCCTATGTTACATGAACGCATCAAAGCTGCCGAAGTCTAGACCCTGGCTATATGATGAATGACAGGAAAAGGAACCGACGGGCCCGGTTTTAGTAAGGGACAACCACATGAAGCCAACAGACAATGACAACAAGGAAGGCATTAAATAAACACGTAATGCCCCTATACGCTTTCCTTGTTGTCACTGCTGTTCTTTTCATGTAGTTGTGACTAACTAAAACCGGGCCTCTTGGTTCCTCTTTTTAACGCTCAGTAATATATATATTGAAGTGGGGTTTATGTAGCTCGTTCGAGGGATCGCAAGTAGCTCTAGATACGAGTCCTAGCGCTTCGCACCAACAACCCGCGCTCGTGTCTCGCGCCGCAGCGGTGGCAGTCCGCACAGTGCCACATGCATATTACCCACTACAACTACAGTGCCACATGCATATTACCCGCTACAACTTCCCCCGGGGCGAAGAGGAGCCATCCTGGCGACCTAAGGCGATGATACGATAAGGGGGTCGTGGTACGGCTTCAGGCGGCTGACGTGAACAGTCTCGCGGCCACGGCGGCGTTTGTCCGAAGATGGCGTCACCGGTTCGACCACATAATTCACAGGCGAAGTACACGCGACGATCCGGTACGGACCTTGATATTTCGGGGCAAGCTTTGGGCTAAGGCCTGGAGCTTGGAAGGGCAGCCGAAGCCAGACGTGAGAGTCCACGGCGAAGGACTGTGTGGGCTGATCGTTGTCGTGGCGATCTTTGCGGATTCCTTGGGTATCCGACGTGAACGAGCGAGCCAGTTGGCGGCACTCTTCAGCATGGCGAGCAACTTCGGAAAGAGGGGTGAATTCAGAGGCATCCGGGTGATATGGTAGTACGGTGTCGAGGGTAGTGGATGGTTCACGCCCATAAAGAAGGAAAAATGGTGAGAAGCCTGTGGTAGCCTGAACAGCGGTATTGTATGCGTACGTCACAAAAGGGAGGACATCGTCCCAATTGGAATGATCCGACGCAACATACATGGTGAGCATGTCCCCAAGGGTGCGGTTGAATCGTTCCGTTAGACCGTTAGTTTGTGGGTGATACGCCGTAGCGGTGCGGTGAATAGTGCGGCACGCGGCGAGTAGCTCATTAATAACTTCGGACAAGAAGACGCGGCCTCGGTCACTGAGCAGTTCTCGCGGTGCGCCGTGCCGTAAGACGAAATGCCGTAAGATGAATGCGGCGACGTCGCGAGCAGCAGCCGAAGCAAGTGCAGCAGTCTCAGCATATCTTGTCAGGTGGTCTACTGCGACAATTATCCAACGATTTCCGGTAGCGCTGCATGGAAGAGGCCCATAAAGGTCGATGCCAACCCGATCAAAAGGACGTGCAGGACACGGTAAAGGTTGCAGAGGGCCTGTCGTATGAGAAGATGTCTTGCGTCGCTGACAGGCTGCACATGACCGAATGTATTTGCGGACATAAGAATACATGCCGCGCCAGTAGTACCGCTGGCGGAGCCGCTCGTAGGTTTTCAGGACGCCAGCATGAGCTTGTTGTGGGTCTGCATGGAAATACGTGCATACGTCGGAACGCAAATGGCGAGGGATGACTAGTAGCCATTTGCGACCGTCGGGCTGATAGTTTCGGCGGTACAAGATGGCGTCCCGTAGCACGAAGTGGGTGGCTTGGCGACGAATGGCTCGAGGGCATGTGGACGTTGAAGAACTGCTAAGAATGTCAATAAGAGAAACAATCCACGGATCTTTTCTCTGTTCAGGCGGCATGTCAGTAACAGCAAGCGTAGCAACCGGGCACTCTGTGGATGAAGGTGGCCTTTCGTCGGATCGCATGGGCGCACGGGAGAGCGCATCTGCATCAGAATGTTGGCGCCCGGATCGATAAATGACGCGAATGTCAAATTCTTGGATCCGAAGAGCCCAACGTCCAAGACGCCCCGACGGGTCTTTCAGTGACGCAAGCCAGCAGAGCGCGTGGTGGTCTGTCACAACGTCGAACGGACGGCCATACAAGTAAGGGCGAAATTTGTTTAAGGCCCAAACAATAGCTAAACATTCTTTTTCCGTGACAGAATAATTGGATTCTGCCTTCGTGAGAGCACGACTCGCATATGCAACCACATATTCTGCAAAGCCAGGCTTCCGTTGAGCAAGGACGGCCCCAAGACCAACGCCGCTGGCGTCGGTATGAACTTCAGTCGGTGCACTCGGGTCGTAGTGGCGTAGAACAGGCGGTGAGGTAAGCCGACGACGCAAAGTGGTGAAGGCTTGGTCACACGCCGGAGTCCAGTCGCGAAGGTCACCAGAGCCAGCCAGGAGCTTCGTCAGGGGAGCGATGATGCAGGCAAAATTGCGCACAAAGCGGCGAAAATAAGAGCAAAGACCGACGAAACTGCGGAGCTCTTTCACTGTAGTCGGCCGCGGAAATTCTGCGACAGCACGAAGTTTGTCAGGGTCGGGAAGGACGCCGTCTTTGGACACGACATGGCCAAGTATGGTCAGCTGGCGGGCTCCGAAGCGGCACTTTTTCAAGTTAAGTGGAAGGCCGGCGGTGGTAAGGCAAGTAAGGACTTCGCGTAGACGAGAGAGGTGAGTGGTGAAATCAGGGGAGAAAACTACCACGTCGTCTAAATAACATAAGCATGTCTTCCATTTGAGGCCTCGTAGAAGATTGTCCATCATCCTTTCGAATGTCGCGGGTGCATTGCAGAGGCCGAATGGCATTACGGTAAACTCATACAGGCCATCAGGCGTAATAAAAGCTGTCTTGGAGCGGTCGGATTCATCCACTGGCACTTGCCAATAGCCCGATCGCAAGTCCAAAGAAGAAAAGAATTCGGCACCATGAAGACAATCTAAGGCGTCATCTATGCGCGGTAGAGGATAGACATCTTTTCGTGTAATCTTGTTGAGGCGACGATAGTCCACACAGAAACGAATCGAGCCATCTTTTTTCTTAATGAGTACTACAGGAGATGACCAAGGGCTGCAGGATGGCTTGATAACACCACGTTCAAGCATGTCTTCAACTTGCTCGGCGATGACACGACGCTCGGTGGATGACACGCGGTACGGACGCTGGCGTAATGGTGCGTGATGTCCCGTATCAATGTGGTGAGAGACGGTACTTGTGCGGCGTGAAAATCATTTAGAGGCGTGAAAATCATTTAAAAGAGTAATAAGCCGCTCACGTTGTGTCGGCTCGAGGTCAGCGGCAATAGAGCGACAAAAAACATCCGGTGGTACTCGGTTAGATGGCACATGGGGTGCCAGTGCTGTTACGTTGGCAGTATCCACGTCGTCGGGAACAGGGAAATGCACAATAACGTCAGCGTCCACAGTCTGGATGGTACCAATAGTCTCGCCACAGTGCAAAGCCAAAGTGTACGAATTTGGGTTAGAAATCAGTATTTCTGCAGCCCCATGGTGCACCGTGAGGAGAGCGAAAGGCAACAATATAGGCTGGCGGCGAATGAAGACGGCAGCGGGTGAAAACATGACCGTCGCTTCGGCAAGCGATGCGCATGAAAGAGGGACAAATACCGCGCTGTGAGGGGGAAGGTCAGTATCGGAAGCTACACAGATCCTGGTAACATCATGAACTTTAACGTCGTGAGATGGCATATCGCACAGAACGGAGAACTGAACCTCAGCACGTGCACAGTCAATGACGGCGTGATGGCGCGACAGAAAATCCCAACCGAGAATCACATCGTGGGAGCAACAAGTTAGCACAAAGAAATCAATCGGATACAAAATGTCTCGAATCAACACCCTGGCAGTGCACATAGCGACTGGCTGAACTTGCTGTGCACTGGCTGTTCTAAGCAATAATACCGAAGGCATCATGGTCACTTTCCGTAATTTACGGCAAAGTTTCTCACTAATCACAGATACAGCAGCACCTGTATCGACGAGGGCAAGACATTTGATGCTATCAACAGACACTTCAATAACGTTAGCGGGGGAAAAACGAGGACTTTGATGTTCCGACGATGACGCAGTTCGTGCCTCAGGAACTGCGGAAATCAGTTTTCCGCCTCAGTAGTACTGGCACTGGGCCTACGACGCATGGGTGAGAGTGAGCGCCGACGAGGGGAAGGCGAGCGACGAGTATTGTAGAGCTGTGACTGCGGTGCTGGTATGTCATCAGCAGCGTAGACTTCCGATGGTGGTCGCTGAGGCATACGGTATGGTCGGAATCCGGAGCTGGGTGGTCGCGCGGTGCCCACGAAGGCCGGCAAGCGCCGGCGGCAGAAGCGCGCTACATGCCCCGGTGTACCGCAGGCATAGCATATTGGGCGGTTGTCAGGAGTACGCCAAGGATTTGTGCCTTGCTGCTGTGCGCTGAAAAAGGGAGCGACCTGCTGGCGAGGCGAGGGCGGATGAGAGAACACCGGCTGGAGAGGCGCTGAAGGCGGAGGAGAGAATCCCGGCAGACGAGGCGCCCGTGCAGCGGCTTCAGCATACGTCAGAGGCGCGGCCACGGGAGCCGGCTGACACGGAGGTGGAAGAGCTTCGGTCACTTGCTCTTGAATTACCTGTCGGATCGCTGGAGCCAAATATTGAGAAGGCTTCTCCGTGGTCGGCAAAATCGAGAGCTGTCGCGCGACCTCCTCGCGCACAAATTCTTTTATTTGCGTCAGCAAAGTTGCGTGGTTGTCGCCAATAACCAATGCTGCTAACGAATCTTCCGTAGGCGGTGGGCGCCGAGCTAAGATGCGTTGTTTCCGTAGCTCGTCAAAACTTTGGCACAAGTTGATAACTTCGGCCACCGTACGCGGATCCTTCGCTAGCAACATTTGAAATGCGTCCTCATCAATGCCTTTCATAATGTGTTTTATCTTGTCCTGTTCCGCCATTGACGGATTCACGCGCTTACACAGGTCAATGACATCTTCGATGTAACTTGTGAACGTTTCACCGTGATGTTGCGCGCGCCCCCGTAAGCGTTGTTCTGCGCGAAGCTTGCGCACAGCGGGGCGCCCGAACACTTCTGTGAAACTTGTCTTGAATCTGCTCCACGTTGTGAAATCGTGTTCGTGGTTTCGGAACCAGAGGTTCGCGACGCCGGTTAAGTAAAACAGCACATTGTGCAACTTTGTGACGTCGTCCCACTTGTTATGCTGGCTCACCCTTTCGTAAGATGACAACCAATCCTCCACGTCATGATCATCGGTGCCGCTAAAGATGGCAGGATCACGCTGGCGCAATGCACCGGAAACGATGACCGTCGGAGGCTGGGGTGCATCTTCCTGGGTAGTTTCGTCAGGCATGGTCGCAGCAGTCGGTAGCGTCCTGCTTCGGAGTTCCAGTTTTTGAGGTTACCCCGCAGCTCCACCAAATGAAGTGGGGTTTATGTAGCTCGTTCGAGGGATCGCAAGTAGCTCTAGATACGAGTCCTAGCGCTTCGCACCAACAACCCGCGCTCGTGTCTCGCGCCGCAGCGGTGGCAGTCCGCACAGTGCCACATGCATATTACCCACTACAACTACAGTGCCACATGCATATTACCCGCTACAATATATATATATATATATATATATATATATATATATATATATATATATATATATATATATATATATATATATATATATATATATATATATATGATTCTTGTAAATTTAGTAGTAGCTATCGTCTATAGACGCCTTTGATCAGTGTTTCCGGTTGACAGCTCTTCGAGACTTCTTTCGTGTAGTCCTCTTTCCTCGGCAGAGCCACAGCAGGTGACCGGTAAGTAAGTGCTACAGATGCTAGGGCAAATCGTCAGGAGTTGCAGCTCTGGTCACACCTTACACCAATTTCGCAATGCTCGCTCACTGCAATCACGGTACTTAATTCCGCAACCAGTGCGGACAGTAATCAATATCATCACAGCAAACAAGACCGTAACTAGTAGTACCCGAAGTAAAATGCCATCTGTGCCTCTGCTCCCACATTCCTTTTCATAAATCCTTTAAGGAGGCCTTATAAGGATCGGACAGTGCTAGCAGACTTAATCCCAGAATATGCGCGTTTATTCCGGAAACGTGATGTTACGTGTTCAGAGCCAGTTTAATGGGTAAAAGAAGGTGCCAGTCCGATGTTTCATTTCCCGTCATTTCGTCAGCTGAACGTACGGTCTAAAATGGGCGCGGATTATAGTGTTACAGTATTATGGCCTGTAGAGCCGGCCGGTGAAGTGCTAGTTTTCCAGCCAATAACACGCCAGACCATCTAGCCTATAACCCACTTTGAATAAGTGAGCGGTTCGCAGCTTGTACGTCGTTCCGTGTCTTACATGATGTGTCCCATCTCAACGCTAGCACCTTTGTTTAGCCTGTCGGCCAGACGTTTGTTACCACGCCGTCATTACCCTCCGACTTGGAGGAGACATTGAGACAAATAGGGGGGCGAGGCCCGTAATGATGGACGTGATGACAGACATACGCCTCCTCACTAGAGATGCAATTCAACTCTCGCGGCTTCTTCGACCACTCCACCTTTCCCCCCACGTCCCCTCGACTCACTCACCGAGGAGCGATGGCAGCCCACTGAGCATCCAGTTGGTTCCTCTGGACGTCCTGGCCGAGTAATTCCCGAGCGGTGGCCGCATCCACCGCGTCAGCTGCGCTCTCCGTTGGCGCATCCTTCTCCCGCGGCGTTGTCATACTCACACCAGACACACACTATATGGTGGGCCGTAGGTACACCACTACGTCATCACCGCTCCACACGTGGAACTGCGCCACCATCACTGGGCACCCGACACAAACAAGCACCACAACCACTACGCTGGAGCCACTTGTCGCTACAGCCACAGGCTCGCACTCGACGCCGACATCCTCGAGGCAGACATCATCCATCAGCGCTGCTGCGCGTTCCGCAGCGATTGTCGCGACCCTTGCGCTGCCGGATTGGGGGCAAAGGTCACCACATCCCGAGAGGCGAGGAGCAGAGCGACACGCACACACAAACGCGCACAAATGCCCACTCGCGCGACCGTACTCCACCCGAGCAGCGCGCAATAGAAGAGCCACGCGAACGGGGGGAAGCCTCCGTTGCTCCGGGGGGTTTGCCGGTGCGTAGCACGCTTCTCTCGGTCTGAACGGTCGAGGCGCGTGGCGCTAGCGGAGGGAGAGGGGAAGTTGCCAGTTATCGGTAATGTTCGTTCCTGCTGAATGGAGATACGAGGAGCGGTTGCGCGTCGTGTAATTGACCCGCTTTGAAAGATAAGGGCGCGCACAAGAGCTTGTTCCGCCGCGGCTCACGTGCAAGCCGGTTCTTGTGCGGCGGCAGCAGGTGCTGAATCGCCCGATATTTTTTTTTCCCCTGGCTTTCTTCTCTTTTGTTGTCAGTTCTGCGATAACAACCGAAAACGGCGCCGTGCCCTTCGGTGGCCTTACAATCGCGCAGGTAATCGGTGCGTAACGGTATCCCGTTGGACAGCACTGATCGGAGGCGTAAATAAAGCGCACCGAGACCATCTACAATATGCGATCCTTTGTTCGAGCCACAGCACAGTAGCGTGAATACTAGCTGGTACGGAAGTTCTACTAGCACAGTAACAGCAACATCAGCAATACCATTAGCAGTAGTTGCACTAGTAGTAGTAAGAAACTTCAATGTACGCGAATAAATGGAAAGGTTTCTAGGTTTGTATTCATCTCTCATTTGCTTTAAAAAGGTTACATGGCAAGCGGTGGTTCTCCGGTGCCCACAACCACAGTCTTACACGGTGCGTCGCATATGTAATGGAGCGCTTTAATTTGATTCTCAACAGCTCCTTCAGTTCTGCCACAAGCTTCATTACGTCGACACAACGCTAGTTTTTTCCTCTTTGTTTTTTACACGGTACATTCGTTTCCTTCTTAATTTCCTGAGAGTGAATCTACGAGGTACACGTGCGATTAGTAAAGTTTCGCGTGCTATCGTGAATACGGAAATGCTGCACGACATTGACCCGCCACGGTGGCTTAGCGGCTATGGCGTTGCGCTGCTAACCATGGGGTCGCGGGATCGAATCCCGGCCGCGGCAGCCCCATTGCGGTGGGGGCGAAATGCAAGAACGCTCGTGTCACTGCAGGCACGTTAAAACTCCCCTGGTGGTCAAAAATAATCCGGAGTTTCCCCCCCCCCTTCCCATTACGGCGGACCTCGTAATTGAATCGTGGTTGTGGCCCGCAAAACCCCAGAATTAAACTCAACTGTGCGACGTTCTTGGAGCGCAGCTCCTTGATTCCCAATTTTCAGCATGAGTGCCTCGTTCTATATTGTGACTGCTAACCGTACACTCTTTTCTCAGCTACTCCCGACATGGTACTGCTAAGGCTGAAGGACGATGTAAGCTTACGAGAAATATTAAATTATCAAATCTTACCTGCCATAACTGTAATATCAACATCAGGCACGCCGCAGTAGAGACTCGGGTAATAACGGTTTCACCCCCTGGGGCTCTTTAACGTGTGCCTAAATCTAAGTACGCGAGCGTTTTCTCTCTCTCTCTCTCTCTCTTTCACTTCGTCTCCAACGAAATGCGTCCGGCGGCATCGAAACCAAGACCTCGAGCTCCGCAGCGAGATGTAGCCACTGGGCTACCCCAGCGCGTATAACCTTATTACACTGTCGACCATCCCATCAAAAAAGAAAAAAAGAAACTTCGCTTTTCTTTTTTTCTTGCGTCGTGTGAGCTGGGACACTCGTACTGCAGACACACAGGCAACGCTCAGACGAGAAGAAGCGAACTCTCGCGGGGCCCCGCGGCGATGGCTGCGACGATTTCACGCATCGCAGAGCCACGTCCCTCGTGCCCTTGACGACGAAATACTTTTTTTTTCTCTCTTTCTCATTCTCTCCCATCAAATTCAGTGGAAGCGACACGCGCTCTGAGACGCACTTGGCGCGGACGGCAGCCTTTCTCTCTAATCGCGTCCGGGAGTCACACGTAGTGACATTGTGCTGTACATTCTAAACAGGCTAGAAAAAGGAAGTCGTGAGCGCTAGAACGCAGACACTCGGGCGTCACGTGCAGCGTGTGGATTTGACTCGGCGACGCACAAGACGAGCCGAATCGTGAAAGCGCTGGCTGGACGCGAAGGATAAACCAAGCGCGCCGGGCCGCGAAGCCGCCGAATGAAAACGTTCCCGCAATTTTTCCAAACCGCTTATAAGCGTTCTCATTTTTCAGCCCAAACAAGGCTAGAACTTGAAGCAAGGTTTGGGTACGGGCTAGTTGGTATTCCACGGTATCAATCGTCACTTACAGCACATACATAGACGAGGGACAAAAAAGGACGACGCAGACAAGCGCTGTCTTCGTCGTCCATTTTTGTCCCTCGTCTACGTATGTGCTGTAAGTGACCATTGATACTAGAATTTGAAGCATCGCTTAAAAAAATAAAAGTTTGGGCTTTCTCAGGTAAAAAAAGCCATGACCTGATTATGAGGCACGCCGTAGCGGTGGACCCCCGGTTAATTTTGACCGCCTGGTGTTGTATAAAGTGCACTGAATGCGCGGTGCAGGCACGGCCGTTCTTGCTTTTTCGGCCCCATCGAAATACGGCAGCCGCGGCCGGCATTTAAAGGCGCACTGCTGACCATAGGTGGGTGCACTGACACGGGGCAGGCGTGAGATATAGCATTAGTCAGTGAGGAAAGGTGTGAGTGAATGTGAGGTAACAACGGGAGTGAATGTCGGTTAATGTGAGTACAAACGAAAAATCTTTTTTTCGCAAAGAGGCCAGCATTCTGTGTCATCCTTAGGCGTCGTACAGGTACTCGAGCTTGCGGAGAGGAACGGTCACGCCATTACCTTCCAACGGGTAATGTGGGAGCAAGACTCGCTGTTCGCAAAGCCGTCTACTTATACCGTACTCGCGGAGCGATGTAAATTCTATGTTGACTTGGCTCATTCGAGATTGCACGGCAGCTTACCGGGCTTAATCAGACGATCAGTTCAGGCGCCTGCGGTCAATGGACCCTAGCGGGACTTTTCGACTCTTTACTAAAGTCACTCATCTCCAAGCAAGTGCAAAGGTAGACAAAACCCGGGACACTACGCCGACCAAAGTCAAAGTTAAAAGAAAAGAAGACGTTTCGGCTCCCACACGGGAGCCTCGTTCAAAGGTGAAATAAACAAAGATGCTCGGACAGCTCGTTTAAATAGTCTTTGAACACGTGACGCAGTCGGCGCGCATACACTGACGGCAGATTTCTATCGCTCCTGTGCTTCACCGGACTCGCCCAAGCGTCGTCTTCGCTCGAAGCGGCGCGCATCTTATCGGGCGTGCGAACAGCCCGAACTGTGAGCGCTGCCACGTGTCTGAGACTCGCAACATCTGTTTTGGGACGGCCACCCTCGACGTGGCGCAGCAGGAGGCGCCTGCTCCTACGCTGGCAGGGACTGGCCGGCAAACATTGTCCGAAAGCAAAATTCTGTCCACAATGTGTGACCACACAGTAGCGACAGCATTTACCAGGGCTGTTGTGGACTGCTTCAAGAGCACCGGACTAGGCTCGATGCTTTAAGGGAAACCACTGTGTTACGTGGTTATCGCATATACCCATCTCTTCTTCCTGCCTTCCTCATCCCCTTTCATCAGTCTTCATTTTGTGTGTGTGTGTGTGTGTGTGTGTGTGTGTGTGTGTGTGTGTGTGTGTGTGTGTGTGTGTGTGTGTGTGTGTATCCATTTTCTTTTTTTTTTTCTCCCTGTGCAGATTATCAGACCAGAGCGTACAAGCTGAGGCCGACCGTACAACCTTTCGTCAAATACATTCTCGTTTTCGCCAAAGTCAGGGGCGGTAATTTTGAGCGAACGTCAGTATGAACATGGCTCACGTGTCACCAAATGAGAGTGGACGTATGGACGAGAGTGGGTGCAGGTAAGTGAGGATGGAAGTGACTATATCGAACGCAAGGGTTCTGTTGAGTACGAGGGTCACCGAAAATATTGGCGGGTGAGCGCTTATTTATTCTTATTCATTTGAATCATTTCCATGCCAGAAGGCATTATCGAATGGAATGGCACACATAAAAATAACAAAGGCACACATGTACAGTCCCGGAGTTTAATGTAGTGTGTTGTTGGCGGCTGCTTTGAAGCTCGCATTTGTACGGAATGGCGTCGATGAAAGCAGACGGGCGGTTCCAATCCAGACTTTTTCGTGGAATAAAGGAATCATGCCACAAGTTTGTTCGAAAAAGACGGCAGCCCAGTGTTTGGGTAGGCATCAAAACGGAGTTGTATGCACGACGGACGTGTTCGATGCTGTTCGTTCAGTAAATAATAATGTTATTTAATCGGTTAATGGTTAATGGTCAGTACGAACGAGTGTGCGCTTATACTGCCGACTTACCACGCTCACACGTATATTTCATATAGCAGAAAGTGCACCACACGAATCTCGTGCGTAAAAGCATTGCATTTAGCAAGTAATCTACAAACTTCTCCTTTTTTGTCGCAGCCATATATATATATATATATATATATATATATATATATATATATATATAGTTAACGAGAGGAATAGACACCGAAGGGCGCAGTTATTATTAGTCAAATCACAAAATGCCAAAAAACAAGAACGCCAAGGACAGCACATGGAAAATAATTGTAGTTCTTAATTAAAATAAGGGCATGTTAAGTAAATGGAAACGAAAGTGGAGGAAAAAAACGACTGGTCGGAGTTGGAACACGAACCCACGTATTGCTCTTACCAATTACTGCGGCCCTGTTTTCCCATCCACTTTCTCGAAGTACTTATGACAGAAATGAATACCCGGGAAAGTTGATGCGAAAACGGCGCCACGGTTCCTGCATATATTAAGTCAGACTATATATATATATATATATATATATATATATATATATATATATATATATATATATATATATATATATATATATATATATATATAAAGACAGAGAGAGAGAGCGCGCACATGCACACACGCACTGCTGTTCGCAGCGCAGTTGTCCATGGCGTTTAGTGTTTTTCGTATCCCGAATAAAAAAAAAATTTGCCGCGCATATCGAGTGACGATATGATAGCCGTCACATCGAGTATCCTCCGATTTCTGGTTATCTGCATGCGTCTCAATTATAACGGCCAAGTGAAGATGGTTCGTTAACATATTTGTCTCTGTCGTTTGTCTTGTGCTCGGCTTTGTTGATAATGAGCAAAATACAGCGACTTGCAACGTCTGCGCACCAAATAGAACTACACCGACGCACAACGACGCAATTTAGCGAAGTCTCGAAAATAAGGCTATGAGCCAGCGAACCCCTGACGGCAGCGGCGTGCAAACGCGTGTATTTGCGATAATTTGCGTTCGCCCAGCCAGAAAACCCTCGGCTCGCTCTCGCATTTCGGTCACGATCGTTGTGGCATGGCCCAATGTCAACATACATGCTCGGCATTGGGAAATCTTTCGTTATTGCTGCACGCCTGCTGCCGTCTGAACCGGCCAGACACGCGCATGCATAAACAATTACGCGCATCCTAGCTTTGACTGCTGCTGCTTCACTCGCGTTTACGGCGGTAGGCAGCATTCTATGCTATATCGTGTTTTTAATCTTACGTAATGTATTCCTCCTGCGATAGTCTTGCTGCTAGTCACGAACCTTGCCCATGTGCGTGTGTACCGTTGCTGCGTCGCTATTCCAGGTGTAATGTGTCTATTTTCGTGCGTGTGTTTGCGCAGTGTTTATTTTGCCTCGCTGGTGGCCCTTCAGCTAAAAGGTCCCACCTTATGGTGCTTGCAGTAAACGCGCAAACAAGTAGATAACCGCACTAATTTATTTCGTCTGTGTGAGCTCTGTGTCTTTGCGTACAGAGATGTCGGCACAGAATTGCTATTATGGGAGGAAAATCTACCACACTAGTTATTTATTCGTTTTAATCAGCTTTAGTCCTGCCCGCACCATCACGTGGAAGGAGCTCTCTCTTTCACGGTCGCCTGTATTTTCGTCCACTTTCGCGAGAAATTTAATGGATGCCCGTCAGGTCTTCACTTATGCTACAGTTATGCTTAATTCATGGAGTCGTCGAAGATCTTGACGGTGAAAGTCGTATCACGTTCGCCGTTGCTGGCTGTGAATATTAACCTCAAGGCCAGTAGAAGGCATTTCGGTGACAACGACACTCTTCCCACAGCTCCGGCGGCACTACGAAGGCCGCGTAATTAAAATGTGTAACGAAAAAAAAAACCTTCAGCAGTGAGTCCGTTACAAAAACGCTAACTGAATTTTCAATACTGTGGATTCATGCCAAAGTACCTCTGCTTGTATTTTTGATGTCTGCGCAAATGGGCTCAAATAAGATAAGTCAAACAAGGTAGACAGTCACAAAACAAGAGAAAAATTGGCTTTAATATGCATGGCCGGACCACCCGGAATTACTTAACATTCACCAAAACCTAACAATTTTAATGATCTGCAGTTTCTTTATTAGTTCACTTGTTGCTCCGGATAGCCTGCCTGTTTCCTGTCTTAAGTACCCAACATCGCCTTTATTTGTGCCATCTGCAATCATTTTACAGCGAAGCTGTATATGTCTCGGATCCAGGGTTTCGTGGCACCTGTGTGCCGAAACCATCATCATCTGGGCCGATCCTGGTGATGAACAGAAAGGGCCCAAGCTCAATGGCACATACCCCTGTGGTCTCGTGGACTTGTAACGCGCCCTTCAACAGCCCTTGTCAAACCTGGAACACAGAGAGGTCCCCAGATGTTCTCGAAAAAAAAAAGTGTTTTGCACAACTTTTTCTCAGAATTCACTGTTAAAAAAGAATTCCCGGCGCCAACCGCATGAATGTGCTCATGCCGCTGTTTGCGCGTTCGTCGTCGTCGTCTTCCACAACAGGTTCTGTTGGGCAAAAACTATCATCATCACCAATGGCTCGAGCGTTGTCTTCCACAGCTGGATCGTTGGCGCGCCTCGGCGCAACAGCGATAACGCACTCGCGCCACTGCTCAGGCGTTCGTCGTCGTTGTCCAGCGTAGAATGTGTATGCGCACCCATATATCACCACGATCGGCGCAGATCAGGACAATAAATATGTTCGTACCTTTCTTGAAGATTCCGTGTCACCTCTAGTGTCGTGAGCTGAACAGCTTCGCTGGTCATTCCCCTTCAAAGAGTTGAATGGCTCATGAATGTTATTTTTTTTAATAGAAAGCTTTGCTTTTAGAGCTCTTGTCTAAATACTAGACTACTTAGAAATCGTTATTTCCGTCATGCTATTGCCCCTAGTTCGGTGTACTTTGTTGTATTCAAATCGAAAAGGTCAAAGCTTTCGAGTGTAGAGAGTAGATTTGGAATTGCGGTCGTGAAATGTACTAGAAGACTTCTTTAATGCCGCGAAAATTAAAGAAAGAATAAAGTATCGAGTTTAGAACTTCGGGTTACTAAGCAATGAATAAACGACAGCGCAACTCTGTAAAGTACACAGATTAGAACACGTAAAGTAGACAAGATTGACGCTTTTACCACCACTGTTATGTGAATAGCACTTCTGCAAAACCCTTGTAAACATTTGAACAATTTGACGCTAGCAGTAAACTTGTTCTTCATTCCTGCCCGCTTTAATGCGCTAAGCGATGCAGTTTACATGCCCGCGATATCCGTTTACTGGAAAAACAGCCTGAATACATCAAAGACGGGAACATGGGCAGCATTGGGAGTAACCAGAATCGTCGTAAGCGACCATCATGATACAACAAAATCTGTAGAAGTATTCTATACAGTGCCCAGCACACTAGGGTCACAGGAATTGTAGTCGCAACTCCAAAAAAGATTTGGAAGTTAGAAGCCCGATTAGGGACGGAGGTAACCGAAGTTGAGCCTCTTCACAGGTCCAAGCAAGAAAAGACCTTACAGCCTCCAGTTTCATTGATGGTTTCGTCGATAAGTGGCATTTGAAAGAAAAATAGGTCAGTGTGTTTGTTTACCTGCCTGTAATCAGTACAGAGACAAACTGTGCCATCTCCTTTAGGAGCAATAGGCATCAGAGAAGTGAAAGCAGAGGTTGATAGGTGTATTACACCGGCGTCGGGCATCTTCTGTATTTCTTCCTTCAACCAACGTTTCTTCTCTCGCGACATATTGTAGACCTTGCGTTCCACTAAAGTCTTGTCGCGAAGTTCGAACAGTATTTCACAATTTGATGTGGCCTTCGGATAGCCTCGACGCATGTCAGCTCTAGATATAGCTTGATAACGTCCACCGCTGTAGTGCGCTTCCATTGATACTAAGCAAGTGAAACCGAAGACATTTGGTGGTCATCCCGAGTAGTGACTTCTCCATCCCAGTAGAGGTTAAGTCGTAGCTGTTGCATGACTGAGCGAGACAAGAGCAACTGCTATTTTACTCTATCGAGTACGAGAGCCTTATTTAAGGTGCTTTATCCTTTGCACGTGATCAACGCTTCCTCCCATTCATTATACGTCTGTTTCATTGCGCCGTAACAATACATCGTCGCAGGACAACCTTCCACGATGCTCAGGACCGTAATTTCGCTCCTGTTTACAATGGTTATCGAAGCTCCACTATCTACCAAAGCCTTGACGTCCCTCCCATTTGCTTGCACATAAATGTGCACAAGGTTGGCACAATCGACAAGGAAGATGGTCTTTTGAAATGAGAGAGGGTGACCTCCCGGTGTCAACTTAGTCACATTTTAACACCACAGTGTGTGATCTTCATTGCATGAAGTGTTGTAGCCGTTAGAAGCACTCCCTTGGTGCTACAGAGTGCATAAATATTTCATATTTGTAAGCAAGTCATCGACAGTATGTGGCGTTCGTTGTTGGACCTTGTGCTGCATGCTCTTCGACAATCCAAATATAATCAGAAGTACGAGTGACGAGTCCGCTAAATTGGAGTCAGCTATATGTAGCAACACCTTCTCTTCTCAAAAAAAGTATTTTACCAGAGTGCCAGAATTATATTTGAAGGCTATAGCGCTGTCCCAGCTCTGGAGCTTACTGTCGGAGAAAAGCATCAAAAAGCTGTCTCTCTACTCAGCCCACGGCCGGTGCGCTATTTGGGTGATTCTGAAGTCATGCCAGGTTTTCGCTATGCCTCGTAGGTACAAGCGCACATTCATAACCCTGTCACGGACTTGTCACTAACTATTTCGGTCACACGTGTACTCATAGAAACTCGGCCAAGCTTGAGCGTTTGCAAGTGACGAGCAGTCATAAACCTCCAGTTTTATCGGTTCCACAGACGGCCGCCGAGAATGCTGGAGGTTTTTCGTCACGAGTTCTAGTATTCGTTGCTGGTGTTCACTGTTCCTCTGCTCGAGTTCCATTATATGATGATAAATGTCTTCCGCACTTTCATATATTCAGCCTCGTTCACTCATGCTGGTCGTACAAGGTAACATTGTACCACTAATAGCAAAAGTTCGTTCGTGAGCGTTTTGAACAAGGGATCAGTGCTCACCCGCCACAGCGAACCATCTTCCATAGAAAAGGCTTGCCCCGCTCGCGTGCCTGTCGCCGTACGCGCAGATTTCAATAGCGTCCACGCACATGGTCCTCGGTGAAACGAAGTGGATGAGGTGCACAACGCAGGTTCGAATCCTGTTCTTGACGGCGCCAAATTTGTAATAAAACCGAGATATGCCAGTATGACAAGGTAGCCATCCTTGTTTATTGTCGATGTTGTTGCTGTTGTTGTCCTGAGTGGCCCTGGCACATACCCACAGTGGGGGATTGGCCAAGAATCGGCCGGTTTAATTAGGTGCCTAAAATAATATTGTCGCTTCTGCTTCTCCCGCGCCCCAACCTTTCGTCTTCGTCTTCACTGTTACAAGGCAGGTTCTTTGTTTATATATACGAAACTGTAGTTACGTCACTCCCTGCTTCGTATGGTACAATTACCGCTTCCCGGCAACTGCAGCTTAGGCAACTGTAATCTGAACTGAGAAACGCTAGCCGCGAACGCTATGCGTGAAGGCGATCTGCCTGGTTTTGGTTTCTTTGCACCGCATGACCGGCGCCACCAGTGCCGCGGATGCGCAGAGGCAAGCGCCATCTGCTGGTGCTGCCAGGAACCCAGATGCGCAGGCCGCGTGTGCCTCCCAAGTGTTTGCTACGGAGACGACAGACCCCTTGGGAGGTAGAGTTATACAGTTTCGCTGTAAAAGGTTGGGCGCAATTTGAATAGATAGGAAGAGAGCAGTGTAGGTCATAGAGCAAAGAGGGATAGCCGATATTCTTGTTCACATTAGGACGAATAAATATAGATGTGTAGTACATGTAGTGCTTAGAACATATATCCTTGGATCCATAAGAGTTTTAGAGTTGCAGAATTGGTGCCAAAAGAGTGGAAGCGCAGCCGGGGACGGTAGAAACTTAGGTGAAGGGATGAAATAAGGAAATTTTCAGATGTTGTCAGATGTTGTCAGATGTTGTCAATTGGCACAAGAAAGTGGTGAGTGGAGGTCGCTTGGAGAAGCCTTCGTCCTGCACAGTACATGAATATGATTATGCTGGTGCTGCTTCTGATGATGATAATGATGATGTATTCAAGATTTTAGTAAAATGGCGAGTCGGGCTAGTTGGTTGACGTTCACATTTGAGCTAGACTGAAGCGCACCTCAGGCGCGCCCACAGGATGAAAGTACACAGGACAGCACTTATCATGACATGTAAGCTCTGTCCTGTCAACTTCCTTCCTGTGTCCGCTTCTTAGGTGCACCTCAATCTAACTCAAACTCAGGATTTCGACCCAATACCGTCTGCTGAGCTCATATAATTCCTGGGAAAGCAGCAGGTCACCGACCACGGTCAAAACAAAACGGCGTTTTAAACTCCGCGCGAACGTCTAGTTTATAACGTGAACAAATGATATGTATGGATCCGAAAAAAGTAATTCTGTTTTGACTGTGGCATATGCTATGCTTCTTTCCTAATAATGGCGATTATCATGATGATGACAAACGCAGGAGAACCTGGAAATCGAACAGTGCGTGGTAATAGAGGTTTGGAGGCGTTCGCGTTTCAATTTCGGCTGATGGCACGTCATCTAGTTTGTAAGCGTCCTTAGACAAAGACGGTCGTTGCGACTGCACTAATTCATGTTAAGAACATCCTTGTGATATTGTGAACCTCAGTAACCAGGCTTATGATTTCAATATCTGATTTCCCAATGACCGTGCAATCCACAAGTTTATCACGCATCACAAGTCCACAATACAAATGTCTTTGCATGGCCTCTATCGTTTTATCAGCTCAGGAAATAGCGGATTTAAATGACATGACGCCTGTGTATTGACGTTATTTCGGTGTGGTTCCGCCCTTGTTGTCAAGCGCAATGGTGTTTGTGAGAAAGTGTAAATAAGGCAACGTTCCTCTCGGCAATAAATTGTTGTTAGTTCGCGCTCCTTTTGTGTCACTGAGTTCCTTTTTTGGCCTAGGTTCTACGCGCAACGACACACGTTAATAATGTAAAACCAACAAGCCAGTGCGGAACCATTATTGTAGCTTTCCTGTCGTTAGCATTAGGATCAGTTTATTGTTTTACCGCTGCTGTAGGCCTAAATTGGGCCACATGACTGTACGGCATTTATTGACGCAGAATGTTGTGGCGTCATCCTTTGGATGGAAGTCGACGCAGTTTTACGCGTCCGTGGCCTCAGCGATCGGGTGACGACAACACAACACGCGCGATCTCTCCGGGCCCCTCCAGGCCAGGTACAAACAAGCTAGCAATCCGAATAATAACGCCAAAAAACGCTTATAGTTTGTCCTCAGAGTGAGATGAGACAAAGCGATGGCCAAGTTTACCACTTATGTCCTGCTTTTACGATGCAGAAGAAGTATAGAGCACGTACGGATGAGGATCCAAGCGGGCAGCCACAGCTGCCATGTGGCGCAAACACGGTATTCGGTGCAGCGTTTGCGCATCCGTAGTAGCCGGCATGCGGTAATGTTAGAGGTATATGTTAACGCTTTGCAGAAACTAAGTATACTTAAAAAGGGCACCAATACTTCACTGTCCCCACGCCATACAGTGCTGAAGTTTTTCATTAAAGAACACTTCTGACATGTGACGTAATCATGGCGTGCCTTTCTCTTTACGTAAGACTCACTGCATTCATCTTCAACCTATGTTTCATCAATACGTCAGTGAATTTCCGTTAGTGGCGCACAGTTTCCCCAAAAAGAAAGCCCGTATGACAGTTGGCTGCCATAATTGGGAATCCATACAATCCTGGAGCTGTGAAATTTCAAAACTTCTTCACCGCTTTTTCCTATGAAGCTTTGTTGTTCAGAAAGCCCAAATGTTCTATAGCTCATTGCAGCTAGTTTGATTAGTCATTTATCAGTACTTGGGCTGTCCCTCTTTCAGGTCTCAAGCCGCGTATACTCGAAGAGGTGACAATGCATTAATTGGTATCTTTTATATTGTATATTCATTACGTTTTCCTTTGTAGCGTTCAAAGTTTCAACTCGTGTTTCGTTGTTGTCGTTGTTGTTTTTTTTGTCTGTTCCCCCTGAATCGTAAGCACTTCGTGTTAATCTAGTACTAAACTTCCTTTTCGACGTCATCCTTTATGAAACCTTTTCTCCTATACCCAGCTGGAATTCGCATTACTTCACGTGTTTATCGCCAATACCCCCCATTACGGAGTTCTTTTGTACGTTTGATGCCTCTAGGATTTCAGGTTACTTTGTGATCTTTTCTCTTTTAACCTTCACTTTCAGCCTTTCGATTGCGCAACCATACTTTCAGATTGTCTTACCATCGCCAAAATTCCGTTACTTTTTGTTGTTTTTTGTTGATTACGTTTGCTGCTCGGTAGCTTCCTAAAGTTTCGACATGTGACTGCCTTACAGCCAAAACGCGCTAATATACGCTGAAGCTCCCTTTATCGAAATTTCAGTCGGGGGTTGTTCCATCTCATTCCATCAATAATTTCTCTAGCAATATTCCCTTATTTCCTTCCTTTGATTCACTCTCTTCTTCTTTCTTTTACTGTAGCATGCTTCATTATTAAATTTTACATTCTGGTGTTTCGTTTTCCCTCTAACCTTTTCCAGCCTCGTGATTCCGTCCGGTGGTATCACCCTTGATATTTATTGTGCTTTCTTAAGTGACTTATTTTTATTTGAAATGCAGCGAATTTAGAAGATAGGACGTTTTTGAGCCAGCTATTTTGAAATCCCCAGTGCAGTACTAAGGCAAGAACAATGAAGAAAATTAAAACAGCAAGATATTGACGAATTACGCGCATGAGATGTGAATCAGCGATAAGCGGAGTTCCCTTTAAATTTATTAAAATACCCTTGCTCAATTTCTAAGTGTAGCCCAGCATTCTTCTCTCAATGCACTTTGCGGTCCAATTTTGTTGATTTCACTTCTTTCTCCAGACGCGGCTGTTTCTGGTGCCGATTTCTTCCTTTTTCTGTGGCCGACTTCAAGTTTCTGTTGTTTACTTCTTCATTTCATGCTGTTTTGTAACTTGTGTTCTGCTTGTCAATTCGGGTGTATTCTTAGTGACACTTATTTATTCTGCGGGATTGACTGAGAATGCTCGCATGCCCTGTGTCACCTGCCCAGTTGCACATAACCAGTGGTTGAAGTTGCACCTTAGCCGTTGTTGCTGCTGCTGTTCCCATTGCGCCTCAACTTTCACTCTGATCGTACGTTGAGAACAAAAAAATCGCAACGCTAGCATATACCACGGATATTCAGAAAGTAATGCCTCCAAGCCCACTACCTTTCCAATAGTACTGCAATGATTTTGAACTCTTGATCATTATTGCACTGATGTTTTAGCTATAGAAGGCAATTTACGTCACCTTCTTACCTCTTCGCGTTCCAAAGTGATTGAGCAATCTATGGCATCCAATGCTGACGTGCGGTTAAAACAGCGGGCTGTCATTGAATTACTGAGTGAGGAAGGTTGTGCGCCATTGAGCATTCATCGCCGTTTGACTGCAATTTATGGGGATGTTAGTGTTGACGTCAGCACGGAGTGGCGGTGGGCAAGGACTGTGAACAACCAAAATCCAGCCGCATCAATTCTCCAGGATCAGTACCGAAGTTGGCGGCCCGCAACGGCCTCTGAGAAGGAACAGATGGACGAGTTGATTCGGGGCAATCCAGGATCAAGTAGCACGAGATTACAACAACACGCCATTTCCATGAGTTCAATGAACCCATCATTAAAGACCTCCTGCGTTACAAGTAGATTTGCTCTCGTTGAGTACCCCGACAACTAACGAACGAGGTGAAAGAGTCGAGGAAGCGTAAACAAGCGCAAGTCTTGGATTCCTCCTGAATGCAGGAATCTAAGGAATCTTAAATAGGAATTTTAAATAACGCTTTTTTATTATTGGCCTAGTAATGCCATCAGGACCTGGCGCTGAATAGGGCAGCTGGCTTACTACATGGGCCAGTTGCGAAACCATGACCTCTTTCAAGACTTAACTATTAGTGGGAAGTGGGGAAATAGATGGCGAAGTAGACACAAAGCGGCTTTATAGAACTTTTGAGACATATTCTAGTACTTAGAAATTCGCAGTATGTAGGAACCATACAGACATTTATTAATGCGAAAGCATTATATGCCTCATGAGGAGAAAAATGCGGCGTAGTTGTCGGCGTTGGCGTGACCACCGATGGCAAACACTGGACCTTTGGTGGGAGTCGAGCTCACACACTTTGGTGTTAATCATGGCGATATTAATTAAGGCACAATGGATTACGGTAGACTTAATTCTACCTTGTGCTGTCGCAAGACGGATAACAATTCCGTTCAGGGGGCTGGCGAAAAAGGAACCGGACAAACTAGCCAAACCAAAGAATCCAGGAGCCATCTCTTGATTCGGCACGCCCACACCGTGGTGTGCAGGCGTCTTAGTAGTCCCAAGTGCGGCAGGGGAATACTGTCTATGTGTCGACCAGAGTAAGTTTAAAAAGGTGGCCCTGCGCGAGAAATGCCTCATACCTACCGCTGATCAGCTGCTCAGAATCCTGGGATCTTGACAGTCTTTTACAAGGTGGATGCCAGGTCAGGGTTTCATCATGTACACCTCTCCGAAAGCTCGCAAAAATAAACCGCATTAATTACCCCCTTTAGTCGCTTTCTTACTGCCCCTTTATTATTCAGAATCACCTCTGCTCCAGAGGCGTTTCAGAGACAAATGTAAAGAATTCTGCAAGGTCTCGAAGTCTGTGTGAACATGGTGAATGACATTCTCATCCACGGCACGAATTTCTTCAAGCACGACATCTATTTCTTCAAGCACGACAGCCGTCTTCAAGCCGTCCACCAGAGGGTGCGGGAGCCTAGAGTTACCTTGAACATTTCGAAGAGTTACTTGGGTGCCATGTCGGACAAGTTCCAGTTTGTTGCCGTCAGCTCTAGTGGCACCGCGACCTTCATCGAGAAGATAACTGCTGTCACAATGGTTCAAGCTCCAGCACACTTTACTGGTGTTAGGTACTTTTTGGATATGCTGAAACACTTTGGACGCTTTTCGTCAATTTTATCCAGGCTGCAGCGCCTCTCAGACTGCTACGCAACAAAGACAGTGTCTAAATATGGCATACTTCTCGAGCAACAGACTTTGACTCCCTGAAGTAATCGTTGCCTGAAGCTCATGCATGGCTCGGTATAACTAAGAATTTCCTCCATCAGTATCTGCCGATGCCAGCTCCCATGGACTGGGCTCATCCCTTTTGCGGGATCAACCTGCCAAGGAAAGACGGGCAAGTGCCTTCCCATCGCAAGCATTGGCTTTCGCTGAACACCGGTATAGCCAAATCGAAAAGGAGCGCAGATCTGGGTTCGACGAGTATGTAAGGGGCCTCAGCTTTGCCGTTAAAACTTACCAATAACAACCTTGATGGGATTGGCTGGCCTAGACCTCATGCCTCCTAGAACGCAACGGTTTCACACCAGGCTCTTTTATTACCAGTTCACGGTCAAGTGTACCACGCAAGCACTTTGGCACGAGTAACACTATATCGAGAGATCCGGAGCGCTCAGCTTCTCCAATCTCTATGGACAGCGTTGAGGTATTTCTGTCGCAAGCTGTGAAGCCTCTTAACTCAACCTTGGTGGTGCACCTTGAAGATTTCATAGCTCATCAGGAATGAGGTGGGAAATGTCCAGCGGTCAGGAAATACTGCTCCGAAGGTTCATCTAGACGTGACTGGTTTCCATTGAACACGACTGGCTAAAAGGAACACCGCGGCAACTTTTCCATCATCGATGGTCGTCTACGGACGAGAGAATGCCTTGTAGTACCGGCTATACTGCTCCAAGACATGGTGGACCTGTTTCGCAACGCTCACCAAGAATTTAACCGGTATTCCGCACAAGCCAGAGAAGCTGTATGGTGGTCAGATTTCAGCAGCCAAGCGAAAACTACAGCGGCAAACGTGACAAACGGGCCCAGGCCTTTCTGTGAAGCCAACAGAAACTCCTGCAGTAGCCTGGGAGCGAGTGAACAAAGACCTTTTTGATCTGGATAGCCACTAGTTTCTGTTAGCGGTGGACTACCATTCTGGGTACCCGGAAATAATCACCCTACCATCCATGTCTGCCGAGGAAGTAATAGTGGCACTCAAGAGCGTCTTCGCCATGCATAGCATTCCCGACACTTCGCATAGTGACAACGGGCCTCAGTCTGTCTGCAAAGCCTATCAAGATTTTGCAAAAAACTGGGAGCTTGGGAATACTACAAGCTGTTGCCGGTTTCCCAATGAGAATTGTGAAGAAGAGCGAATAGTCCACGCGCTCAAGGGCTTGCTGCGAAAGTCAAACCCCTTTCTGGCTTTGCTGGCATACCAAATTACCCCTGGACTGTCCAAGTACAGTCCCGCTCAACTTCTCATAGGTCAGTTGCTTCAAGCTCGTGTTCTGGTTCCCACGGAAAGGTTAGCTCTAGACTGGCTGCACGTTGCAAACATCAAAAGCAGGGACACAGCTGAAAGGCATCGTCAAGCACTAGATTTCAACAGACGTGATGCTGTTCATGACATTTACGCCTTTCAAGAAGGGGAAGAAGGATGGGTTCAAGACGCCAGGACAAGGGCCACTGTCCTCAGTCCTGTCCAGAGACCACGCTCCTACGTCGTCCAGACGCCCGTAGGAGTGCAGGTGTGAAGTCGCCACAACCTGCGCCCATGCACCAGCCAAAAGACACCACCTATCTGCAGTGCCACTAGCTCGTGGCAGTGCCAAGACCAATAACAGCCCCGCATCACAAACTGTGCAGTCGTCACATGAGTTTGGTGACACCGACGACATATCACATAATTTGTGCCTTCTAAACCACCTCATGTACTGCACATCCGTTTAGCAAGGTTAGCAAAACACCCCACACACTGGACTTGTGATATGCACGGCTTTTGTTTTCTTTCTCTTACCCCGCTGTCGGCGTTTACTTTGTTTCGTCAAGCAAGTCAATATAATGGGCTTTGTAATGCTAGAAACCCATGGCTCTGAAATGAACTGATGTAGGGGGCGCAATAGACATGCCCCAAGGGACTGAATGATGACGCCTTCCAAATGTGTATTGCAGGCGAGCTCCACCACTGGAAAAGCTGGCACCACTGTCGGCGTGATGTGGTATGAGGGATCACGTGGACACAGCGGCCGCGTCGGCTGCTTCGAAAGCGCCGAAACGAACTGAATTCTACGGATGGCACGGGTCCTTACATATGCGCCTTAAAATTGGCGACAAATATGTACTATTGTTCAAATTGCATATTCGACAAGCCACTGTTTTGTGGATCGAAGCACAAAAGTAAGAGAAGTGCCCACGAAGTTTACTGCAAGCTTTCGCAATGGACATCTCGAAAATGGTATTATCATGCAAATTCGTGCAAAATGAATAAGCCTTGGGAACTCACAGGCTTGAATTCATAAATAAGGAAATACGCAATAAAGCAGTAAATATGCCATATGACATTTGTCTGCGACTGCAAGAGGAAGCAGCAGCACTTTAACTCATCTCCATGTATAGGCATCGAAAATAGCTTCGCCAATAACTCACCCTTTGGTACCATCGTGTTCCTTGTGCTTTCTTCAGACGTCGCTGCAGAGAGTATCGTACGTGGTCTTTGGCCCAGCAGTCGCCAGGAGACGTCCAGTGAATACGACAGCTGTAGAGGATGATCACTAAGGAATACAGGCAGCGTGTCGCCATTAACGGGCTTGTAACGTTGGTGCTAGATGTATTCACGTTAGGCAAGTAAGCGAATACTGTGCAACTTTTGCCCTCCTGTATTTTGCGTGTATATCCATTGAACTGGAAAACATGAAGCCTGCCATTGGGAAAAATCACGTGATAATTTATCGACAACTCTTTCCGAGAAGACCATTAGGCGCTATAGCAACTTGACTCAGCATCCCCAACGACTGCAACTGGCTTGTCTGTGAGTAATAGTTAGCACCAGCATATGGCATCTTTAAACTCATAATTGCTGGTATAGAGCACACATATGGCCGGAATACGGTTTGTGGCTTCACTACTAACCATACTCATACTTCTCACTGACGCAGGAAACACGTGCGGAGAAACGAACGTAACGTTTTCTGTGAAAGTCAATGAGCAGTTGCTGACCACTTTGTTTAACTCCGTCTCAAGTCATGATCACGTGGCACTGGTTACCTGCAGAAGACATTGGGAAGAACACGACAACGTTTTGCTTCTCCACCTGCCGTGGCCAATCAGTGTATGGAAACTGCCAATTAGAACATTTATCTGGGATTTAAACAAAAAAGCAGCAAAAAGCGTCAAGACAAATGTTCTCGTCCGACATTTAAGTTCAAACATGCATACATGTCTTAATAAAACATTTAAGTTTCATGTCACGTCATACTTGGTCGATTGGTTGCTCATAGATGATAGCGCTGAGTCGAGGGATGCCATGGATCGTTTCGTTTGCCGAACACGCATGAGAAATTTCACATGTGGGCCCATACTAGAATATGAGACCGCAACAGACTTGAAGACAGCGTCGCAATCTCTACAGAATGCGCTTGTATCTCTGTACACGAAGGGCTCCCCATTAAAGACAACAAAAAAATATGATATTCTTCTCAGCGAGCTGAGAAACAGAGCAATACGCGTAGGGTACACATACGTCGTAACACCGCATCAAGACTACTTCGAATCGGCATTCACCTTGAAGACACTCAACATGTACAACGTTACGCTCACGTGGATCCACTACAAACAAGAAAGAGCATTATACAACGACCTTTTCGACGGCAATATTGACATCAGCGGGGACGTAACGCCTGTGAACTCATGGATGCTTCAGCATTTCTCCTTTCCTGCGGCATTCAGACATGCCCAAGAAAGATTTTACGTTAAAAGCATTCAACCAGTACCCGTTTCCTTCGTCGACGTTCTGCTGGAGTCAAAGCTCGGCCTTTGTTTACTTGTTACAGCGTTCTCTTGCACCTTGTGCACTCTGGTTTTTTCTCGAAGGCAAGATCTAGGTCGACGTCCTCGATTGCGTCGCAACATTAGTGGTTCATTCATGTTCCTGCTTGCTTCGTTCTACTCCACTTCTGCGCCGCTTCCACGCCCGCGACATTCAGCCGTAGAGCGAGGTATGTTGTGTGGGGTGTGGCTCTTGGCCATTCTCCCGCTTTCGAACTACTTCCGAAGTGAGCTTGTCTCGAGGCTTAGTTTGAGGCGGGCGCCGGATGTCGTTGACACTCTGAATGAACTTGAAGATGCCCTCGATAATCTGAAGGTCATTCCGTGCGTAGTAGGGGGCACAATGGTACATGAAATTTTGGAAATAGAGCGCACGCAGAGCGCTGGTGTTTACGCAAAGCTCCACGCGGCGCTTCAGAGAAATGAATTCAACTGGGTCAAAGATCCTTGGCGTTGCGTGCTATGTGCAAACCGAAAGGGCCATGCATGCATCACAAGGCGGTTTCTGCCGTGCTCCTTAAGGCACCTGCGTATGCGTGGCTTTGTGGAATCAAAGGAGGAATTTCTGACAGTATGGTTAACAATGGCCGCTCGAAAGAACTTCCCGTTTCTGCGGGGATTTCGGGACCACCTCCGCAGAATTTTCGAAGGTTCTCTGCTTCGATGGCCAGAATTAATGCATTCCCGTCAGTGCGAAGCAAGTTCATTTGCGCAGCCAAGTATTGACGTCTCTCTGAACCAACTCAGTCAATTGGCTCCCTTCTTCTTGCTTTTCTTCGCACTGTTAGGCTTGTCGACTGTTGTTTTTCTCATGGAGTTGGTCATTGCAAGGCGTCCCTTGAACGTCGCTAGAGAAGGCTTGGCTTGAGTGTTAGGACTGACATTTCTCACTTCGAAGTCGATCCGCACTACATGTCGCGTGCTGACAGACTTATAAGGAATTTAAAATCTTTTCACCTATTTATAGTGCCCGTCACAATTGTACCCGTATGTGTCTGTCTTTAAAACAAGAGAGGTGTGTCATAATATTGAGAAAGCATTATATTCTTCATTACTCAAAAATCTGGTGTTGCCGTCGGCTGCGTGACCGAAAGGTGGTCCCACAAACGGCCGCCGGAGTGAAGTGTAAAAACACATCAAAAGACCTCGAATTGACATCAGATTTGGCAGGTAGGTTTCTCTAAACAAAGTCAATTAATGGAATTGAAAAGGAAATTTACTGCATTGCGGTATGCATGGAGATCGAGCCTGGGTCTCCGAAGTGCGCGACGAGCGTGCTTGCCTGTAGCCACGGTGGCTCCACGGTTACGTTCGACTAACGTTGTGCTTTGTTCGTGCGTCACTACACACGTCACATCGCTGCTTCCTGCGCGTAAATTGCTCTTCGGACTTCATCCGTGCTGGGTCTGATTGGATGCACTCCGAAGCGTCTACCTCAGCGGCATCCTTGAAACGTGGTCGCCCGCAGAAGCATGCCGCAGAAGACGAAGCAAAGGAACACGAAAAGGAACGCCGTGCAAGTTTACAACGTGCACGAGGACATGCGGATGAATACCTAAGCAAAAACATTTCGCCAAGGAGACTACAGCGCTTTCGCATTCCCACACGTAAGCCGTCTTATGTGACCATGATGAAGTTTTTTGTCGGTCATTTCTCACTGCCTCCTTTGCCATGCACTCAAATAATACCTTCATTAGATTCAGTAGAATAACAAACAAGCTTGCTATTCCAGTTCACGTCCCGGTCCAAAATCAGTGGTCTGAGAGTTTGCGAACTTCCTTTATGTGATTCACAGCTTGAGTTAGCTTAAATGAGAGCTTCGGCTACACAACTGCTCGTGTTTCTGTCACTTTGCATACACAGTTCTGGAATTGTATTCCACTTGCTGCTACGTCTTTCGTGTTCTTTGTCACGGTACGTTAAGCACGTACATTGCGTGTCTTCTCCCTGTAACCAGACCTCACCTTCATTGCCAATAAAGTTGCTGCCACTTACATGTACATGTCTAATTGTTATGTACTTAAGCGCCGAATAAACAAAATTTTTATTTTTAATTCACATTGTATGATTAAGTTAAACATGTGATTGTTGAGTAATGATGCAACAACAAAAGGAATTGGAAGTATGATATGAGCACCAACAGAAGACAGTTGAATTTTTATAGAAGATAATGTAAGAGATAGAAAAAATTGACTAAGGTAAGAAAGAACTTTGTCACCTCTACCCTAATGACTGTTCTAACAGTAGGCCTCCATCTTAAGGTCTCTCACAACGTACCGAGCTCCCCATTTCTCCTGGTGTCAGGGTGCCGACTGTGACGGTTGGTGAGCGTTCAGATACAGGCAGCAGAGGTATACTAACAGGACAAACATTTATAGGAGGAGGGAGAAATAAAGAGAGAGAGCAGGGATGTTAGCCAGAAATGCGTCTGCTTGGCTACTCTGCTCTACTCTAGGGGACGAGAAAGAGCGAATAGAAAGACAAGATAAAGAGAGGGAGGGAGGGGGAGGAAAGCCGTGGGGAGCCCGCGCACGCCTTAACCACAGCCTATTAGTTAATTTGCGATGTCAAATATTTGTAGACGTCACGAATTAGCTAATAGGCTGTGGTAAAGCTACGTCTGAGGTATCCGTTAAAATTTTTTTTTACAGGCATGTTACACGTATACGATGATTGATGTAGAAGGAGGTGTGTTTCGGCATGTTTCACGCTGCGGATATGTCGTACATCAGCGTGATCAAGCCCCAACTAAACGCTTTCCCCTGGTCAACGTTGTCATTCTGCGTGTCCTGTGGGAAATGGCACCTCTATGAGCTTTCTCGGACCAGATTGGCATGCTAATCGCTGTTAATTGCGACTGCAACCAACTTGTCGCTTGGTCGTTCACTCGCCAGACCGGTGGTATAGAGCTTATAGTTAGTGACGCAAGCTTTAATGTTATACTAGAGATACATAAAGCTTGATTTTACATTAAACCGTAAAGTGAAATGACAGTCCCTTGAGGAACGCCACGTTGCTTTAGACTTAAATTGAGAAAACGTTTTGCAAAGCGATAAAATTTTGTTTTATTTAGGAGGCCAACAAACTATCGTATTGTCGACTTGCTGGGTCTCTTCCCCAAGTCTACTACCGGACTTCACTGGATTATTTTGTGTGTTTACTATTTGACCCGGTATACTGAGACAGCAGTAGTTGCTGCGGCTGCAGTAACTGACGTTTCATCTTTCCTGCTGTACTGCGTGATTCTCCGTCACGGTGCTCCGCGCGTTGTGATTAGTGGTCGTGGACGGCCGTTTACTGTGGACGTTGTAGAAGAACTAATACGTCTTTTTAGATGTGGTTACCGGCACTCGACCCCTTACCAGCCGCAAACAAACGACCCCACTGAGCGCACGAATCGTACCCTGATGAACATGCTTGCCATGTATGTCTTCACAAATCACAAAAATATGGATTCTATTCTACCGTTTGTTACGTAGGCTTACAATACTGCCAAGCATGAAATCACAGCTCATGCGCTTTTCTTTCTTCGTTATGCACGCAACCCCCAAAGCTTTATCGACACTATCCTTCCTTGTTGTCCTTCCTTGTGATGGTTCTTCCATAGGACAGACTTTATGTCGTGCCAAAGAGGCCTGTCGACTGGCCCACCTCCGGACTCACTCCTCTCAAAATTGTGCGAAGGCTGGTGATGACGCTCAACATATACATGTCACATTTGCTCCTGGGAACTTTGTTTGGCTTTGGACACCGATAAGGAAATCACGATAAAGCGGCCCATACGTCAAACGCTTGAGTGACGTGGCATAAATAATCGCAAGAGTGACTTCGCACAACCATCGGTGACGTAAAACGCAAGTCGTGCACGTGACTCAACTGTACCGACTCAAACTGTACCGCCATCGGGCTACATAACTCGCTCGGAGAGCTTCGTCTGCCCCCGGAGAAGCTGTCACGCTGCACGACACAGCCGAAGGACGAGAAACTAGAGGTGTGCGCGAGGAGCTGGCCGCTGCCTGTTAGCCTTGCTCTACGCTAAAGATCTATCAACTTGTAAATAAACCCATCCCATCTATAACAATTTATTTTTTGAACCCTTGTGTCTATAATTGATTCAATAAAATGTCATGTTTAAGTTTATCAAAAGCTATTATTATATCCAAAGTTACTACAGCAGCGATTGGTCTCTGACATTGTGCTACTTTAAAACGTATTTGCAGATCCACGAGGGCGGTAAAAGCAGTTCTAAATCCAACAGATCTAAATCCAATTTGGAGAGAGCTGAATGCCTCTTTGTCCTCAACAAACCTCACCAGAGGAGCATACAAAATCCTAGAAATTCGTTAATCAAATTAGAAGTTGACACAATTCAACAGTGCTCCCCCCACCCCCCCTATAGTGCGCTTTGGTTAAACACTGTACCTCGAGTGAGCAGGTCTGACCCGGCGCTCACGGCCCGTTAGCGGCGTAGGCGCCGTGCGAATAGGACAGAAAGAGAACAACGCTCACCTTCTTTCTTGAAGCTCCTCATGGCATACGTACCTGAGGCAACAACAACAGCATCAGTATCCATGCCCACAAGCATCTACATTTCTATCTGCATGGAGGAAAGCCAAAAGAAATAACGCATTCAGTGACGATGTCACCGAGCGACCGCCCTTTCGCACAGACGCTAACAGCGCGTTACCATATCGTCTCCATCGTTTAAAACTTCGTTTACAGGATGCCGTGTTGTAGGACAGTAAAAGTAGTAAGCAGTAAAATCTACCGTGACTTCCTTAAACAAAAGGTGTTTACATCTCTTCTGCTGCCTCAGTGGTCTGATAAGGGAACCGCATACACACTTTGTGGTTTGTGGTTTCTGGTGCTCGCCGGTTGGTTGCTCGCAGTTTGGGCGGTACATGAATTCTTACTTCTGAATACCAAAAAAAAAAAAGATCTCCGCCCAAGCACTACGTACAAGTGGTTAACCGGCGAAGCTGAAACGTGCGGCGCCGGTGTTAATCACTGGATTAATCTCAACAGTTAATTAAGCGATGGCTCGATAGGGTGCCGGATCCTCGGTACGCAGTTGCTGCTTACTCTCGGCTGCACAAGCCCGTTCTCGTGCCCGAGCTGCAGCATCGGCACGGCTTAGATGAGCTCATTTCCGGTTCTGCTCGCGGCGTTGCTGATCGAAAGCTGCCTGCTTCTAAGGAGTACGTAAGACGCGTGGCCTGCCCATTTCGGAGCCGGAGAGAAACTCCTGCGAGCGTGCTCGGCTGCGACGGAGAGCAACAACGTCACTACTGGCACAGCTAATACAATACCACCTACATACCACAAGGTCCTTCATTCCGATTCAGGACGTCATGTTACCTAGCCCAACTGCCATAGAATCTCATGGGGATGGTACCGAGTTAGCAGCACTGATTTTGACGTCAGCGCTTTCATCTCGCCAGCTTTAATTGTCAGAGGAAATTTCGGACCAGGTAGCGTGACGGTCATAAACATGCCTTGTGCTCTCTAGGTTGTGTTGACTAATTGTGCGCCTCTCTTTCTCTCATTTTTCGCCCATGTGCATGGGGCTGCGCCGGAAGAGCTTTCGGCGTACAGGCCCCCGACAGACTGACGGATAGATTAATCGGCTATCCATATCGAGCTTCGCTGTAATAACAGCAAGTTTGGCACATACGCCTATCTTTGTCAAGAAAAAACATTGTACAAGGATTGAATTTTTGGCCCGTAACTCCGAATATTTCATTAGTGTTGTGCGATTCACGAAAACTATGAAGTAGTTCACAATGCTGCTTTCATTTGAGCGCATTGGTGACGAGTGAAGTAGGTTGCTGCACCTTGGTCGAAATCGCTTAAAATTATTCTAACAAGTTTCAATCACAATAAAAGTTAGTAGGGCCTTTTCTGTGCGATTTCCATATCCTGCTATACGCCGCATGGTTCATACATGAAACTACCAATCGCAGTTAAGTAATTTGCTTCGTCATGACTCTCGCGCATCTTCGCCGTGAACATTGAGCAATTTTGCCGCGAAGTTGTGCAGCGCTGTCGGATGTTTCGCTACATATAATTTTGAAATGTAGTGATTGGCGTTACCGCAAAAAGAACCCAAAGCGAAATGAATTTGTTTTTATTCAGCATTTAAAAATCTTTTTATGAGAAACTGCAAACTGAACTTCTCACCATCTACCCAGCATTTACAATGAAATATTGTCCACTTCCAAAAACTACATATACAAACGAGCCGGGCCGTAAAGTAAGCTTACGGGGCAGTTCCCTCTGCCGCTGTGACACATGCACTGGGTTTAGTATCAAATCTACGCATTGCCAATCATGTTTACAGTATGTCTAATTTTTTTTGCTAAGCAGATAAATTTTCGCCACCACCTAGCTGTACGGAGTAAGGATAGTAGTTTTATCGGCCGTATAAACATGTAAACATTCGCTTACTAAATAAATTAACAATGGCAGAAGGTGCAAACTTGAAACAACGAGGACGTACAAAGAAAGAGACACACAGAGACAGTGCTGTCTTTGTGCGTCTGCTTTTTTCTACGTCCTTGTTCAGTTGCGCTTACACATTCTATCGTGGATTCATACGTACTAGCCCGCCAATGTGTTTGAACTATATTAACCAGCACGGTGTCACGCGCACACAGGTAAGCATGAACACATCTCGCTCGACGAGCGCAGAAACTCGCTGTGAAAATTCTGGAGTGAGGAATCTAGAGCAAGCGAATTGACCTCCATGCATGTTTCGCTTCAACGCGAGCGAAACGTCGAAAGCTCAACGCATACGAAGCCACCGGCACTACGCGCACTAAGCAAACATCGCAGACCGCTTCGAATATGAGGCCCGCGTGGGCGCGCACCTTAGCCGCGCCGGAGATCGCTTTGAAGACACACGAGTGCCGGCAATGCGGCCCTACGGCGCCCGCCAAAGCGTCGACTACTACGGCGCCCGCGATTCGCGTGGCCAACGCCGTAGTGGGCGCCGCGGTTGTCTTCACTCTGTACGGAGGGGCGGGCGAGGAGGACAACGAGGCACCGTAGCAGCCACCGGAGAAGAACGCCCCTCCTCCTTTGCTTCACCCTCCTGCCGCTTGCTCCACAAGAGAGGGCACGCATCCGGACCGCGTTCCTCGCTAGCGCACGCGAGATTCGACCGCGTTCGCCGGCTCACCCTCCCACGCTTTCACTCGTACGGAACCTCCCGGCGACGGCGACGTCGACGGCAGAAATGCGCCTGGAGTGTCCATATAATTGCTATCGCGATAATAAGGCATCGCTATTGCACAGAACACAACACAATTTCATCTTAAAACTTATTGTACGCAACAAACAGGGACGAAGAATAGAAGAAACACAAGGACGAGCGCTTTCTAACAACAGCTCGTCCTCGTGTTTCTTCTATTCTTCGTCCCTGTTTGCTGCGCACAATAAGTTTTAAGATGAATTTGTTCCAACTAGGCCGACTCGCAGTCTTGCTACAACACAATTTACCACGTAACAAGTGATACCCTCCCCAACGCCAGTTTGGGTCGCACCGACATTTATTACAGTTGCACCAGATGTGTAAACAACGTCAAGTCAATGCAGAATGAGCGGTCCACTGAAATCCAAATAAGCAATAAACGCAGAATCATAACTCATTCGGCAGGGATAGAATGAGAGATCAACGCGGAGATCCGAGGAACCCAAAAATACACTAGTATTTTAGGTTTTAGAGGTTGTGAAGTCTTTGAAGATCAGGATAGACTGCTGAGACATTGGGGAAAGCAACAAGCAGCGGTAACGACAGTTGTTGAAAAACATTCGATTGTGATACCATGTTGAAACGGCTTCACAAGACTGCTAGTAAGACACATTCATCGTGAGACGTTACACATATAATGGAATCATGAACACGCTGATGGAGCTGATGACAAAGTTTTGGCTGATAAAAGGATGACAAGCCGTCAAGCGAATCACAAAAGAGTGTGTCGTCGGCAGGTGCTTCAATTCCAGGCCTCATAGAAAAGAAGCATGACCACACCCATAGCAGCTGACAGCGTAACTCAAGCACAATCATATGAAGTAATCGGAGTGCATTTTACGTACCCACTGCGAGCAAGAGACCGAAGCAGTATAAGACTGTGACGATATACATAGTTATTTGTACTTACGCGGAGACGCAAGCTGTAAATTTGGAAATTATAACGTACGTCATAACCAAATCTTCTTACAACCCTTTCGATGGTTCGTAGAAAAGGGACGAATATGCCAGACAATTTACAGTAACAACACACCTACCTGTAAGAGAGCCCCCAAGAAACACAAAGCCGTCAAATACATCTCGACTGATCCCACCATAGTAACTGTTACCTGCCAGAATGTCAAATGGAAGTGCGTAAATCAGAGAAGGCCCCTTGGTGCGTGATTATACGAAAGATTTATCCGGGCTTTAATGGCATCCCTGCGCAAGGTTATTGGACGGCGATTAGGGGATAACAATTGCAGCATTTTTATACCAGCGGACATACCAAGCCTCTACGGCCACCTGGAGGTTAATGTCGCTAATCCAGCAGCCTTGTTTGGGCAGTTGAACTGCCCCTTCTTCATTAACGTTTCTGATCCATGCATGCATGCATGGATCACGCTACGCTACATGCATATTACTGACCTGACAGGTGTAGAAGGCGCAAGAAAAGATGCCCCAAGTGACTGTCGGCGGTGCCCTCGCAGTCTACACATTGCGTAGTGAAAATAAAGTCAGGGCTCTCACAACCACGGCAACGGTGCGACCCAGCGTTTCTTCTTCGGGAAAATGGAGTAGCACCACCACGCTTCAAACAACGCCTCTTTATGTTGTCCGAATACTGAACACCAAGCTGCCCGTAATTCCCTCGGTAGTCACCAGCATCACTAACCGCTCTCCGCCATCCTTCTCATTCGGTGGCCTAATTCAGTGGCCTGTATGACAACTCCATTTCAAGGATTATGTGTTCCCGTCTGGTCTGACCGCCACTCCCGAACAAGCCAAGGCCTGCACGTTCCTGTCGTGAATGGTTATTCAAGCAAAGGACATACTTGCTTCGCTCATGACGAACGCCTAGGCCTATGACTTCTTTGAAACCATTTAAGAAGCGCTCACTTGCATCCCGTCAAAGAGGTATACGAATCCAGCCGGTTACACCGACGTGCACCGGTGCCCGCCTAAACGGTGGACATCTTCTACACAACGCTCGAAAACATGGTGAAAAAGTGCAAATGCCCATCAGAAACAGACGAGGAATGCCTCGTATATGACGGGCTGATAGTGCGCATGCTCGACACTTGTTTGAGGAATCAGCTTTGTTGAAAACCGAGACTCTATTACGCACGCACTCAAGATAGACAAAGCGAAGACGGAGAAAACGAGAAGAAAAGATGGCATACACTAACCTACGATGACTTTCGATGGTAATGCGTTTCGCGTTCAATCAATATAGACACACAACGTGTCGCCACCGCCAAAACGGGTTCGGTATGAGACGTGTATTGCAGCGGGATTCTTCTACCGCGCATTCCTAAGTGCACTCGTCGACACCTAGCGCGCCCGACCAGAAGCCTGCGCGCGGTTTCAAAAATGCATGGCGCGCAGGTGCGTGTGATGCCCACAGAAACGGTAGAAATGCGTCATGCGGCAACCAGATTCCTCTCTCGCGGTTCTTTCTGGAAGACCCGCAGTGCCATCTAGTGGCTGTGCCGAAAAGCCTGCACGTGGCCTCCGAGGGGCCAAGCGTGGGGTGCCGGTGTCCGCCAATGCTGAGAATTGTTTCCACGCTTCCCGCACACCCAGAGGCTCATACACAGTGATCAAAACAGGCGAGGGGTTCACTGAAGAGCGGCAAATACTCATTGCATTCATGGCGCAGCTCGGTTAAACGTTGGTACACCTCAAGTCACTGCCTCGACATGGATACTGCTCAAGCAACAAACTTTCACTCCCTGAATATACAGTTGCATCAAGCTTGTTGATTGGCTCGGCATAACAAAAAACGTCAATAATCAGTATCTGCCGATGCGAGGTTCTATAGAATGGGCTAAATCCTTCTTCAAGATTAACCAACCAGAAAGCCTAGCTACAGCCTGCCTATCAACAGCCTTGACTTTCGCCCAACAGCGGTACAGCCAAATCAAAAAGGAGGCGCTGGCCGTCTCATGGGCAATTCGAGGTTCGGTGTGTTCCTGAGGGACCTCAGCTTTACCATTGAAACTGACCAACAGCCACTCAATAGCTTTCTGTGGTTGGCTCACCAAGACCTCAAGCCTGCTTGAGTACAACGGCTTTGCATCAGGCTTTTTCGCTACCAGTTCACGGTCAAGGTTGTTCCGCGCAAGCTGTTTGTCATCGCTGACACTCTGTCAAGGGGTCAAGAGCGCTCCGATTCTCCTGTCTCTGTGGACAGCATTGATCTAGTTGTGTCTAAATTTGTGAAGGCTCTTCCATCAACGTTAGCGGTCTGGCTTGAATACATCAGAGCTCGTCAGCAATCAGAAGAGGAACGTGCAGCAATAAAGGACTACTGCTCCGAAAGTTCACCTAGACTTGACTGATTCCCATTGAAAGTTACTCGCTAATGGCAACACCATGGCAACTTCTCCATCTCCGATGGTCTTCTACTCATCAAAGAACGCCTTGTGGTACCAGCTCTACTACGTCTAGACACGGTGGACCTTTGCCTGCTCAAGGACAATCACCAAGGCCCGAACCGATGTTTGGCCCTAGCCAAAGAGTCTGTGCGGTGATCAGATCCTAGGAGCCAAATGAAGACTTCAGTGGCAAACGTTTCCAACGTGCCCAAACGATGATGGCAACAGAAACACCTGCAGCAGCCTGGGAGCGGTTTCCGCAGACAAGCTTCATCCGAATGGTCAGAAGTTTCCGTATGTGGTGGAATACCGTTATCGGTACAGAGAAGTAATCACCCTCCGGTCCGCGTCAACCGAAGAAGTAAGATTGGCGCTCAAGAGCATCTTCGCCAGACATATGCATTCCCTACACTCTGCTTAGTGACAACTGGTCTGAGTTTTCCTGCAAAACCTTTCAAGAAATTTCGAAGAGCTACACGTCTACGAATACCACGAGCAGTCCTCGCTTTCTCAAATATAATGGGAAAGGAGAGCAATCGGTGCCTTTTTACTGACGTTTACAGCGACGTTCGTGCACATTTACTGATTGCGTCAGGGATGCGGTATCTCCCCGTTCCAACATCTCTGCAGCCATGGAGCTGTCAGTAGCAATACGCATTTGTAACATTTGTCGTAGTCGGCATAGGTATGGACAGAGGTATCAAATGCGTCAAATTATTGAAATTGCATGCATTCGAAGATTGCTCCAAGCGAAGCCATAGCGACCATTAGGCCACTCGCCCATTCCTGCCGTAGCCCGTATAACATCTCAAGGCTGAGGAGAAGCGGACGCTTTCGTTAGTTCGTGATTTGTAATATTTTCTCCTATATAACACAGCTTTCACGTAACTCGGTCAGGTCTCTGTACTTCATATAGAAACAAGTTCCGCGGCCTCAATAGCCGCCAGAAACCTACACAAATCGAAAAGTTTGCACGCTAGTTTTCTTTATCTTGCCACGTTTTCATAAAAGTTCACCGAACCTCTAACTGCGAATAATCTCATTAGATCTGTGTATGTAATAATATAAACAGGGCCCATTTTTAATGAACCAACCCCCCGTAACCTTTATGTTTGACTTTGTTAAAAAAAAGAAAATGTTTGACCTTCGGTCCATTATTCGGCGGTCGTCTTTCACCATTACTCGCATTTAGTCCCATTTTAAATGTTCACTGTTCGAACATCTATAATTTTGGTGTTTTGCATTGGGGGTGTTCTTTTGTTTGGAACATATTTTTTTAGATCACTGTGGTAGAAAGCGTAATCGAAATCCTTGAGCTGTGTCAAGCGGCGCAATATACTGGCTCGAAGAATCGAAAAGCATGATTAACTAATTAGCAAAAAAATAATTATTAAACTTTCATTACTTACATTACAGCACATATTGCAATTAACGAATTCTAGTCGGTGAATATTCAAGACGCATAAACTTGGAGCAAATTTAAAGGATGGCACGGGTTATTACATATGCGCCTTCAAACTGGCCACAAAAATGCACTATTGTTCAAATTGCATATTCGACAAGCCACCGTTTTATGGATCGAAGCTCAAAAGTTAGAGAAGTGCCCACTTATTTCGTCGGAAGCTTTGGCAGTGAACATCTCGAAAATGGTATTCTCATGCAAATTCGTCCAAAATGAATAAGAACTCACTGGCTTGAATTCGTAAAATGTCAAATGCACAGTAAGGCAGTAAATATACCGCATGAGAAATGTCTGCGACTGCAGGAGGAAGAAACTGCACTTTCACACCATCTCCATGTGTTGGCATCGAAAATTTCTTCGCCAATAACTCGCCCATTGGTACCATCATGTCCCTTGTGCTTTCTTCAGGCGTCGCTGCAGGGAGTACCATTCGCGGTCTTTGCCGCGGCAGTCACCAGGAGGCCCCTAATGAATACGACAGCTCTAGAGGATCATCACTAAGGAATAGAGGCAACGTACCGCCATTAATGTGCTTGTAACGTTGGTGCTACGTATATTTTCGATGCGCAAGTAAGCCTCTTGGCCTCCTGCATTTTGCATGTATATACATTGAACTGGAAAGCGAGAAGGCGGCCATTGGAAACGATCACGTGATTGATTATCGATTACTCTTTCCGAGAACATTATTAGGCGCAATAGAATTTGGGTCGGGACGGAAAATACCGAAATTTTAGGGTGAGCGCTTTGCGCCAAAGAGATCGATAGATTAAGGTGAATTATAACTTTTTCGGTTTCACGAGCTAAAACTACAATATCATTATGAGGCATCATATAGTTGGTGGTGGTGGTGGTAACAACTTTATTAACAATCCGGCAAATTCGTGGCCTGGGCCTAGGCCGCCCCCGAGGAGGTCCGGAGATCCTGTCTCCTCGCCGCCTCACGGGCTTGCTGGATGGCCCATTGTTGATTTTCGAGGTTTGAGCTGCGCAACGCGGCCGTCCATCGCGCCGCAGCTTCATCTGGGGAAACTGCATTTTCTTCGCATATGACGTCACATTCCCAGAGAATGTGTCTGAGAGGTGCGTGAGCCCTTCTGCATTGCTTGCAGTTATCATCTGAGTAGACGTCCGGATATATCCTACTGAGATGGACGGGGTTGGGGAAGGTCTTTGTTTGTAGCTGCCGCCAGTCTACCGCTTGGGCCCTGTCGAGTTTGGGGTTAGGGGGCGGATAAACCCGCCTTGAGTTTTGATAAAATTTTGTAATATCACAGTATCTGGTCATTCTGTCCCTCTCTGTCCATGCCTCCGTTGGATTTCCAACCCCAATAGAGGATCCTTCTTCGCGGGTGCGGAACGTGAGACCTCGCGCTACGCGGTGGACCTCCTCGTTGAGGTTGGGTACGGGGGTGTCGGGGGACGTGTGAGCCGGGAACTATATAATGTGTCGTTCCTCCGTCTCCTCGGAGGTGACATAGTTCGCGTTGGCTTTGAGTATAGCCTCAGCCTTCGGTGAAATTCTGCCTTGTGCATAGTTTCTGACCGCCGTCTGCGAGTCACTGATTACGTATCTACAACTGGGGTTAACGATGGCTAGGGCTATCGCCACCTCTTCCGCTACCTCGGGGTTTTTTACACGTATGCTACAACAACTGACCAATTGTTTCTCGGTATTGAGGACGGCCACTGCAAAAGCGCGTCGATCCTCGTATTCTGCCGCGTCTACGTACAGCGCTTCCTTGTCCCTACCGAAGGCTTTGAGTAAAGCCTTGGCTCTACTCTCTCTTCGACCCTGATTGAATTCGGCGCTCATGTTCTTGGGTATATTAGCCACCTGCAGCTTTTCCCTGATCGCGCTTGGAAGGGATGTCTTGTCGCCGTGCTGCTTGTGATAACTTATCCCGAGTTTGTCCAGGATACTCCTGCCCGTTCGTGTCTTCGCTAGTCTTTCGAGTTGCGAGATTTGGTGTGCTTCAATTAACTCATCAAGCGTGTTGTGGACACCCAGCTGTAGCAGCAGTTCCGTGCTGGTGCTGTCTGGAAGGCCCAGTGCCACCTTGTATGCTCTTCTAATGAGGGTGTTCAGTTTGGCATATTCGGCCGCGTACCAGTTGTGGTAGGCGGCCACATAGGTAATGTGGCTAATAACGAAGGAGTGTATGAGTCTGACGACGTTGGCCTCCCTCATACCCTGATGTCTGTTGGTGATTCTTCTGATGAGCCTCATCGTGTTCGTGATCTTAGTCTCCAAATTCCTGACAGTTTCTCCGTTGTTGCCGTTCGATTCTATGATGAATCCGAGCACCTTAATCTGCTTCACCCTGGGTATTTCTTGTCCGTCTTTGGTGCGTATGCAAATTTCTTCGTATGCAGCATGCGGGATGTAAGCCTTGGGGGGTCTTCCCCTAAGCGTCGGGCGGTAGAGGAGGAGTTCCGATTTTTCTGGCGAGCAGACGAGACCGGTTCCGACGAGGTACCCCTCCACCACCTCGACCGCAGTCTGTAATCGCTGTTCGATTTCTCCGTCGCTTCCCTCGGACACCCAGTTCGTAACGTCGTCCGCGTATATTGTGTGATGCACTCCCTCGATGGCGTTGAGGCGCTCGGGGAGGCCGATCATAATGAGATTAACCCTTTGTGGGATAACGGGACAGATAGGTCCCGCTTTTTACTCTGACAAAAGAGCATCGGCGAGATGACCGAGCCTTGCGGGGTGCCGACGCTGCCTATGTTCCTGTCTTCGGATGCGAGTTTGCCCAGCGTTAAGGAGACTTTCCTGTTTGTGAGGAAATCCTTAACATAGCTGTACGCTCGGTTTCCTAGATTGAGTGCGGCAATGCTGCGTAGTATGGCTGCGTGAGCTGCATTATCGAAGGCTTTCTTGAGGTCTAATCCTAGAGTGGCCCTGGTACCTCTTGTCTTGTTGTCGAGTATCTGGTGCTTGATTTGCAACATTGCATCCTGCGTGGAGAGATGAGCTCGAAATCCGAGCATGGTGTCTGGATACGCTTCCACGTCGTCCAAGTGTGCGTTGATACGGGTGAGGAAGGCGTGCTCCATCAACTTGCCGACGCACGACGTAAGGGATATTGGTCGAAGGTTGGCCAGATCTGGGGGTTTCCCTGTTTTGGGGATGAGCACCATTTTTGCTCTTTTCCACTGGTCAGGGATGCATCCTCGGGTCCAGCAATCGTTGATGTACTTGGTCAGTTCGGAGATGGTCTCGTTGTCCAAGTTACGAAGGGTCTTATTAGTTACGCCGTCCGGTCCCGGGGCCGACTTGCTGTTGAGCTTTTGCAAAGCGGCCCGAATTTCCGCCTCGCCAAAGTCTCTGTCCACAGAGAAATTGGGATTTCCCGTGTATTCGCCGTGTTGAATAGTCGGGCTGTGCGGGGCGTATCTGTCGCAGAGTTCGGAAAGGATTTCTTCCTCGTCCTTGGTGTGTGTGTGTATTAGCTTGCGCATGGTTTGCCGATGTGTTGCCTTGGTCTTGGTCGGGTCTAGCAGGTGTCGGAGCAGGCGCCATGTGTGACCGGTGCCAATCCGCCCCTCCATCTCGTTGCAGATCTCATCCCATTGTTGTTTACTAAGAGTTTTGCAGTGTTCTTCTATTTGTTTGTTGAGTAACGCTATGCGTTTCCTCAACTTCCTATTGTGTCTTTGTTTCTGCCACCTGGCTTGAAGCGATCGTTTGGCCTCCCACATGTGCACCAGGCGGCTGTCGATCTTCTCGACGGGAAGTTCTGGCGTCACGGTCTTTGTAACTTAATTGACGTCAGCCATCACTTGTTCGGCCCATTGTTGAATGTCTGTGATGGGCGCGTGCGTCATTCCGGCTCGATTCTTGCGGTACTGGTCCCAGTCCATCCATTTGAAGGTTTTGTTGGGTTCGACCGTTAAATTCTCCAATAATTTCGTTTCGAGAACTCTGTGGTCACTACCAAGGTCTTCGAACGTGTTATTCCAACTCGCTCCTCTTGCGTTCTTCACTAATGTTAGATCGGGCGTGGTGTCTCTTGTCAGCCCTGTTCCCATTCTGGTGGGGGAGCTGGGGTCGGTGATGAGGGTCAGGCCTGTTTCCTGTATATCCTGCCATAAAGCCTTGCCTTTGGCTCTCGTATAGGCATAGCCCCACGCTCCGTGCGGGGCGTTAAAATCTCCCCCGATTAGTAGGGGATGGGAGCCCGCGATGTCGGTGGCCCTCCTAAAAAGGGTTAGAAAGCGCTGTCGTATGTGCGCTGGCTTGCTGTATAGATTGAGGATAAATGTGCTGCTTTGGCTCTTGCTTTTAGGTATAATTTCTACGAATACTTGATCAATCTGCGCTACCTTAAGGTCGTGACGAACGACCACTAAGCCTTTCCTGACCAAAGTAGTTACTGCTTGGTTCTCCCCGGATGGGGGACCGATGGCTTGGTAACCGGGTAGTTTTGCTAATTCGTGTGTCTCTTGTAGCATTATTACATCGGGTTTCGATTTGTTTTTAAGGTGTTGTTGCAGGACCGCTTTTTTTGCGGCGTAACTCCTGCAATTCCACTGCCATATCGTCAGCGCGCCTCTTTTACCGTGCTTGCCTATTTTGGTCTGGTCGAGGGCCGGAGGTCTGATCGACCCCAGATGCTCCTGCGTTGTTTACAGGGGTGTAGTGGAATTGATTAGATGCGACCCCAGTTATGGGGGCCCCTGCGGTGGTAACTGGCTGCAGCTTGGCTACTCTAAGACTTAGGTTGGCCACGTGGCTTTCGAATTTGTCAAGTCTCGACATTATGGTCGAAACCGCCAGAGGGAGGTTGCCGACGGCTTCCGCTTGTTCTTTGAGTACATTTTGCATTTCTGTTAATTTCTGCCCTAGGTCAGCCAGTTGTGATCCGGTTTGGCTGCTAACGGCTGGAGCCTTTCTCTTAGGTGGCAGAGGGTTGTCGCCCTTTTCCATGCTATTATTAGGAGTATTTGGCGTAGAAGTTCGAAAAATGGGATTCCCACCTGGAAGTTGGTATCGGCAGAATCTTGGTAACTTGCTGCGTGAGATGGTAGTAAAAACTCGGTGATTTTCGGTGACTTCCCTGCGAAATCATTGAACGAAGACGGAGCCGACGTGAAGTGCATCTGCCTTCTTCGGCCACCTCTTCTTACAGTTGAATAATTAATTAATTAATTAATTAATCAATCATTAACTAACTAACTAATTAATTAATTGCGATTGCTTAATTACGATTAATTTTGCTCACATGTGCGTTCTTTGAAGATTCACATAATGTATGGCGCCCGAGCGCTCTCCTATTTCTCCCCCATCGAAATTCGATTCGGCATTCAATCCCGTGCCCTCTAACTTAGCAGTGCAATGCCAAATTCACTGCGTTAGGTTGGATAGAACTGAGAAGTGTGAAAACCGGCTTTCCATAGCTTATCGGGATGCGCGATCCCTATGCAGTGGCATGGTCGTCGGGGGTGCTGAGCGACTGGGAAACAGTGAATTAAGGATTGATCAATCTGACATGCGTAATGGACAAATGGCGAAAAATGAGGCCCCCGGAATGACGTATGCGGACGACATTCTACTACTAGCGTACAGTGCAAGAGATGTACAGACACTTGCGAATATTTCTCGCAACGCAGTGACAAATCTAGGCCTTAAGCACAGAAAAATCAGAAATTACGTTTTTAATGAAAAGACGAGTAATGGCATGGTGTTAATTCAGCAGCAAGTCATACCCATAGTCAAACAATGTAAATACCTGTGCTACATTTGCTAAATTCACCCTTACAAAAATTTTTAATGTGTTTTTTTAGAAAGTCTTTTGAACTTTCTCTATAGAACTTTATTGTGTTTATTTTGATTGCCTATAGAATTTTCCTATAGAGTTTCAAAAGTTATTTGGCCACCGCATTCTTATAGGAACTCTAAAGACACATTTCTATAGAACATTTCTATCGAGTTGCTTTAGAGATGCTAAAGACAAATTTCTATAGAATATTTCTATCGAGTTCCTTTAGAGATGCTAAAGACAAATTTCTATAGAACATTTCTATCGAGTTGCTTTAGAGATGCTAAAGACAAATTTCTATAGAATATTTCTATCGAGTTGCTTTAGAGATGCTAAAGACAAATTTCTATAGAATATTTCTATCGAGTTCCTTTAGATGTGCTAAAGACAAATTTCTATAGAATATTTCTATCGAGTTTCTTTAGAGATGCTAAAGGCAAATTTCTGTAGAATATTTCTATCGAGTTCCTTTAGATGTGCTAAAGACAAATTTCTATAGAATATTTCTATCGAGTTTCTTTAGAGATGCTAAAGGCAAATTTCTATAGAATATTTCTATCGAGTTGCTTTCGAGTCCCTACAAGCAAATGCCTATAAAAGCTAGGCCGATGTGTGTAAAGTACTTGCAATTTACCAAAGTTCTACTGTAGGCAATAAGGACTACAGTAAATGCAGTGGCAAAATAATTGGTGCTACAACCACAAAGTATTCAGTTTGAAATGTTTATTGCACTTCAGACTAGATACATGCTTCATATATGTGACATACACACTTCAGACTAGAACTTGCAACACACAAACTGTAGCTGCCAACATGCTTCTCAGGTCAAGCTGGTGGTGCAAACACACGAAACATGAGGTAAAAGAATCAGTGGCAGACTTGATTGCAGCTGACACCTCGCAATAACAGGCTTGACTAGGACAAGAAACCATACCATTAAAACTGAAAAAGGAGTGCCTGTTCCAGCAGTGCACATTAAATGTTTGGATACTAAAGCCTGAAAATAGACTGATATGAATGTGCACTGCAATGTTGTGTCAGCCTGACGAAACGACACAGCATTTTAGTCTGAGCAAAAATAACACTGGCAGTCGCTGCAAAAATGTGGCAAATAATGGCTTTCACAGATAAGTACACCATATACCGAAACCACACAGCATTTTAGTCTATGTTTATGTGTAAAATTAGCACTGGTAGGCCCTGCAAAAATGTGGCAAACAGGGGTTATCATAGAGCAGTACAGCATATATCGTAAAAAGTTTAAAAGCTTGTATTTCGTTGTAAGGGAAACAATTTTGAGATCAGAGCCAATATTCTAATTAGGGTGAGAAATACAAACCAGACCGACACACGCAATGACTAAAAAAGAGATCTAGCTCAGGAGCTCCTATGTAATGCACATGAACAGTAAAATCGTTTTTCTCGGCAACTATGCAACCAAATTTGATGAGGTTTGATACATTTAAAAATGTTTAAATTATAGTTTTTACATTAACACCATCAATTTTTAATAAAATTTGCTGAAAATAGCAAAACTTGAAGGAAAAGGACTTAGTTTGCAACTGTAAATGAAAAAAAGAGCTAGCACAAGTTCGTTAATTCTGTAAATTTTCCTACTCAAATACATCCAAAATACAGAAATACTTTTGAGACAACCACAGCACTAATTTGAATTAAGTTTGCGGCATTTGAGAATTCTACCTGTTGCAGGAAGGACTATTTGGCAGATTTAAGAAAAATAACACCACGAAGCTTACTAATGCCCGTCTCTGTGCCAGAAAGAGATATCATAGTTCTGCAGACTCCATCTGCTATGTCTAAAGTCAACAAACTGTATATATGAATTTACAGCTAGCATGAAATTGTTGCAACGTTTGAGAGTTTCGCGCATCTACTCATAAATTAGTGATTGTATATTAGAGCAGCATATGGTATCTCTAATTTGACAGATTAAATTACGGTATTAGGTCCAACAGAAATGTGATCTCATTTTTTGTTATATAAGATTTGTTAACCTTACTGCTCTGTTTCTTCAAAATTTACAGTTTCCATGAATTCGTGCTACGTGAATTATGCTTTTTCAAATAACGTTTACTTTGATGCAACAATATTTCTTTATTTTACCTGACTCCTTGCTAAAAAAACTGCACAGTATTCATGAGATATGAATAAATAAATATTAAGTGAATAAGTAAACAAATAAATATTGCGGTTTGTCTTATCATTCCACCACCAGCATGAACTGTAGGGAGCTTTGGCTACTGCCCACATGGTTGCAAGTTCATTCTTACATGACCACCTGCTATTTCACTTCCCAGGAATGGAGCGAGGAAAGGCTAGTTTTTGGCCTCATTTGGTCCGTCTAGTAACGGCGACGGTGGAGCCTGGAAAATAAAATTGAAATTAATTTTCAAAAGGTGTAATGAACATTCAGTCATAATGTATTAGCAGGCACAAACATGCCACAAATATCTATATAGTTGTAGCATTATGCTAAGTTTCATTTCAGTATTTCAGAAAAAAATTATAACAGAAAGGTGGCAGAACGCCCCACCTCCCCACCACTCTGCCAAACAGTGGCAGTTCTTTTGAGAATCACTTTTGAGAATATTTTTACTTTCCCGAGATTCGGTGACATCAGCACTGGGCCAATGTGCCTGGCAGTAGAATGTCATTGCTGATGACAAAAAGCGTCTCCGAACGACAACAGCCTAGTCACACATTAATCTCATCTTGCAATGACAACACATTCCCATTTATAACATAAGCAAGCAGGTACACCCATGAGCTAAGAGTCCTATACAGATGTCACACTATGCATAGAAAATTTTTTTTTTGAAAAGGGAATGACCTACTGGCTTCTATTGCTGAGCGGTAGACAAAATTAATATTCCATCCGCTATTAGCCATAGTTGGTATGTACTATGCTTATTATGCGAATAATAAATTTCTCACATGGAGCTTGGGCATCTAAGTATGCATTGTATGGGGAACAATAATGTTTTAAGTTGTTTTCGCAAACTATGATGGATAACTGCCAATTTGTGGTATTTGGAACAGAGTCGCGGTGTCACTGTCAGATACAATGGACACAGTATATTCGTGCTTTTTGAGTTATTGAAACAATTAGTTTCTAACCTAGTACGGGTATGTACACTGATATGTAACCTAAACGCAATGATAAGACTGCCCAATTGCAATTGAAATGTTAATTCAGTTTTAATTAAAAAGGGTCCTTCTTGCAACCTGGCATGTGAAAAACAGAAAACAAAAATTATACTAATCAAGTAACTTTGAAAACTGATTGCATAACTGCTCTATAGGTCAAGCAGAAAATTTAACAAGAAATAACGTGCCTAAAACTAGTTGCAACAAACAAATTTGTTACTACGAAGGTTGCGGACAATTCAGTAAACAGATTGTGACCCAGTCTTTTTATGTGGCATTCCTCAGCGATGTTGTTGGCCAATTGGTTGCCGCAGCTGAACAAAACAGATGAACAGTCTAAATCAGGTGCGCAGCCCCAGTCCCATCGGTGCATGGTCAAGTGGGACGAACATACTGATCCGGGGAGTGAATTATGGTGCTGTCTTAGGTACGTGTTGAGGCACCGGCCAATCTGTTGCATGTACATTTGACCAAATATACACACGATCACAAGAATAGACTACACTACCCCTGACAGACAAGACAAATTTAGTGGTATCTAAGCAAGCCTTTCTTGTCAGGGTGCCATATGCACAGCAGTGTGCAAGAGAATTGAGAAAGGCAAGCAGGCAAGGGAGGCTTGCTCGGTGAAAGATACCACCAAATTTGTCCTGTGTCACAGGCAGTGAGTGCACTGTATCCCTTTCACATGTGGTCAAGCGTACATACGGCAAACTGGCCGGTATCTTCTCATGTGTATAAGAGATCCAGTATGGTCATCCAACTTGGCCGTACATTTCCACAACGGGGCTTCATGTTGGATTACAATCGTTCATCTGTTTTCATCCACTGTAAAAACTGACAAGTGAAATCGATGAGGCATACCACATATATAGTAAGAGATGTGGGTGAGCCCCCATATTTAATGCAACAAACAAAAAAGGCATCCTGTGTAGGTCAACAAGGTATCCATATCAGTCTGTGCCTATGTACTACAGAAGTAAATGCAGCTTAGTAAATACTGACCTTCATATTAATTTTCAAGAAATTAAAGCTCACCAAATGTGTATTTTTCAGTGGCTGTTACTATGGGAACAGAGAAGTAACTGTAAAGATATCAATGATAAACAAAGATGTGCACACTACGTGCTTAGACCTGTGACATATTTAGTACACTACCCTTCGAATTCCTACATGCACAGAAAACTGCACGAGATTCTAGCACAAACAGAAAAAAAATATGCAAATAGGGGTACAGCATAGGAAATAGTTTTCAAAGAATAAAACCCCAATAAAAAGTCATAAATACACTATGTACAAAGCAAAAAATATATGTAACTTGCAGGTAAGCAACTTACGCAAAAGAAATACTAAACATCAGGAATGGTTGGGTATAGTTTTATACAGAACACAATCATGTGGGCATAATGGCTATGCACACTAATAGGTAGCAAGTTCAATAAGGTTGCATAAATATTTAGTCTCTTTAGTATGCTGCATTAAGTAATGTGTCGACAAACTTCACCATGAATGACACCAAGCCCCCTTTTTGGAACACGTACATTTCATACACACCTGTCATGACGATCCAGATCACACGCCATGCTGCTGCAGCCATATATCCACAGGGTCGGCATTTCTTGGGGCTCCTCGATCTTGTAGTTAATGTTGTGGGTCACGGCCTCGCCACTACAAAATCAATTCTATGTTAGCTTAAAGCAGTGGCACAATAAAGCTGTGATATCGTGAAAACATGCAATCAGCACCTAAAAGAGTCACGAAAAAAATGTCTGCACTAATGTGGAAAGAGAGCAAATGCTCGAAATCATCGAATGTCATGACAATGCGGACCTCTACATCAAATAAAGTTTTGGACGCACCGCAGCAGCAGATTACAATCTAAACTTAATGTTTTTTTTTTCCATTACTTAGTATAGGCAACGTTCCCCTGTCATGCTTAGTTAAGTCAGTTATGTCAACACATCTTGCCTTGGAAATAAAGCTGTACTAGTAGCAAGCTGTGATTGGCTTACATTTTTTTCTTAGAACTGTTCGTTAGCCAAAAACCTCGTAAGCAGAGATTGTGCACAACGTCGAAGCATTTATAAGTGAGGAAACGTCATTGAAGAAAGAATCGATGAAGAGGTAGACGGGTCGTTACTATGCAACTTTAGCAGACAGGCGGGAGCTCACGCACAACTGCACAAGGCGAACACGATTTCCGAAACTTTTCTCAGGGGAAGCAAACGCTTATCAGGATTATCAATTCCGCACTGTGGCAATAGAGTTGCGTACACAATTCTTACAACCAGCGCGTAGCAAGTATCAGCACAGGGTTCACTGTTGTCGTGGGTGTTCCACTTACTACGTTCGCAAGGCACTCTATACACACACGGGAAGCACACACAACACGGATGAACGCACGTGTAGTTGGCGAGCACGATTGCTTACCGTTTCAACAGTACGACGAGGTCGAAAGGCACTCTCCAAGTTTCCAGTGATGCGTCTGCGATGTTACTTGCAGCAAACAAGCCACTGGGTAGTGGACGAGCTGAGGCGCGCTAACAATACGCATTACTTCTCTGCGCCGTCCACCAAACTTTCCACGAACACAAGCGGAGACAAAGGGAACGCAATCCATGGCATGAAAATCGTTGGTCCACATTTAGCTGGCGCGCCACGCATACTGCGTGCTTACAGCGAGACTCAAGCCATCTTCTGGCACTTTCGTGCTCGCGAACTACGTCTCATTTCATTACAGCAAACCTAATAACACACGGTCAAACAAACACATCGACGCAGCTCGCAAGACAACCGTTGAAGACGGAGCAATAACAACACGCCGTAGCTTCGTATTCTACCTGTCGCGTTGAATACGAAAATACCGGCGCCGCCAGCGCCGTCTGTATAATAGTGCGGCTGCTGTGGCCTCCGTGATTCCTACAATAATACCCACTACAGCAGGTTTTGTGCCGTTTTGAGCCGGCCTTTGAGCCGAACTACATACATATGTTGCTAGACAAGAAGAAACATTGACATGCTCATATTGTGTGCTATAGTTTAGGGCAGAAATAAATTACATGCAGTATTCTTGCTTTTGAATCGCTTATGCCACATGTAGTCAGCAAAAAGCATGGCCTTCAAGATCTCGACAATTTACCATGTGTAAGCTATCGCTGCGGTGTGATTTTAACGATTTCAACCTCGGTCACTGGCCTTAAAACCCTAACTGACTTTATGCGCAGCCGTTACCTGCAGTGCCGGTGCCCTCACTTCGTTTCTCATTGAAGTAACTTCCTGCTGTCGTTTAAATGTAGCCCAGAAATTGTCGACACAACCTCGGAGGTACACGTGTGCAGTGTGTGATGTTTCCGTGCGCTTGTGTCCGTCGCACAGCAACGTATATACGATGATGTTTAATTTTACCCGTGAGGTACAGGTTACGCTTATGTGTTCCCTATCTTGCTTTCGTGGCGATGCGCTTATCATGCGCGGATCGCGCTCATGTGGTCTGTGACTGTTCAAGATTCCTTGAAAAAAAAAAAAAAATCGTTTCTGCAGCGTGCATTTGAGTGGTATGTGCCAGAAATTTGCGGCGGCGTTCGATCTGTTTCCGCCCCAAGTGCTGCAGTCACTGCATGCCAGCAAATAGATATGACGCGATTGCTAAGGCGCAGTTTTGCTTAGTGTTTCTTGGTATACATCTTTGTGATTTACCTGCATATGCGATATAAACCACAATGCGCGCTTCCGTTATATTTCTTTGGTTTTCCTAATTTCGATTAGTGTGATGTTTGCCTTGGTCAATGAGTGTCTTTTTAACGATGCTCTTACTTGATAGTAAAAAACCTCTGAAATGCC